>NC_041400.2:155003011-155083011 GCF_900747795.2 Erpetoichthys calabaricus
GCTAGGATATAGCAGGTTGAAAAATGGATGGATGGATGGATTGCTTGTCTTTGTTAATTCTGGTATCTGGTTTTCTTGCCTCTGTTTCTGAGATTACTGTTTACTGGGTTGTGAGTTGAACTTGGGTTTTGCTTTGGATTGCCTTTTTAGGAAACTCCATTTTGCCCCTCACAATTCCAGTATTAGATAGTTCACATTGGTCAATTCTGGCTTGTAAAAGGATGTCTTTATTCTCATATGATACACCCAATATAATTATTTCCCTATTTCTGAAATTTCATTATATCCCTTCGGTGCTCATATATTTAGAGAATAAAGCACAGTGTAGTAGTAACGTTACCTATGTAAGGTTGATTTCAGCTGTGGATGCCAAATGAATGCATGTTGTAAGTCTCTAAAACTAAACAGTATTTTATTTTAAGCTCAGAGTTCTTGCATAATATATAGGTAGTTTTACTCCATCCATTACTGTTTAAAAAAGTGTAAAGTTATGTGAATCCAGAGTCTATTTTATTAGCATTGTGTTCAAGGTGGAAACTAAACCCTTACAGTGTGCCAGTTCAATAGGCACACATCAGCTCTAATTTACATGGGGCCAGTTTAAAGTTGCCAATTAAACATCTGTGGAATTTCAGTCAGTCAGTCATCGTTCAACCCGCTATATCCTAACACAGGGTCACGGGGGTCTGCTGGAGCTAATCCCAGCCAGCACAGGGCACAAGGCAGGAACAAATCCCGGACAGAGCGCCAGCCCACCGCAGGACACACACACCAAGCACACAGTAGAGACAATTAAGGATCAGCAATGCACCTAACCTGCATGTCTTTGGACTGTGGGAGGAAACCAGAGCATCCGGAGGAAACCCACGCAGACACGGGGAGGACATGCAAACTCCACACAGGGAGGACCTGGGAAGCGAACCCAGGCCTCCTTACTGCGAGGCAGCAGTGCTACCACTGCGCCACCATGCCACCCTCTGTGAAATATGCAAAATAGATTGAAATACCTAGAGGAAAAAGGCAGTGCCCAGGAATCAAATTTAGTCCCCCAGGGCTGAGAGCTCAGTTAACCACTTGGTTTACTGACACTTTTAAATTATCCAAGAGTATATGCACCCTTTGACAGATGTGTCTTTTTGAGAGTACCCTCTACTAGAGGAATAAGTAGTCTCCGAGATATGCAAATAAAAAGTGTTTATGAAATGGGATGGTAAAATGACATTTGGTGGGGTAAAAGCAACCATTTATACGCAAATGATTAATGTTTCATAAAAGAAATTAACCTCCAAAGCAATAATGAACCAATTAGTGCAATAAATTGTGACTAATTGACAGTCTTAGAAGCAATATATCTCTTTTATACCAAGGTACATACACCAAAAGTTTAGGTACAAAATAAGAGTAGAGAAAAAGTTGAGACTGTGACAGCTTATTATTAATGAAATTAGCAAATATTACAAGAAAATAATTTAAGTCTTCTTTCAGCACAGCAAAGTTTTACCTTTCCCTGCTCTTACCACGACCTCATAAAGCCCAACAGGGAAATTCTTACGTTTCAGCTTTTAACAATTAAGAGGAAATGTTGCTGGAAAATATGGTGTTCTTGTGTACTGTGCATTAATTACAGTATGTCACTTTCTCCATTTTCTTCTCTTTTTATGCACTGAAGGGACATGTACTAGGAGTGCTGGTTCCTATTACTTTCCTAATGTTCAGTTAATTTTTTATTCTTCCCCCATCTTTAAATCATAATTATGTATTAACACAATTTTAAAAAGAACAAGTGGCAAATTGACAAGGAAGCAAGGAAAAAAATCATGTTTTAAAAACAAACTGGGGTCAGAATAATAGAAGGTCAAAAAATATTAGAGCATTAAAGCAAAGACAAAATATAAAAATCAAAGTTCAAAAGGACCCCTCCTTTCACCGCCACCTTATCGTGGTGGAGGGGTTTGCGTGTCCCAATGATCCTAGGAGCTCTGTTGTCTGGGGCTTTATGCCCTGGTAGGGCCACCCAAGGCAAACTGGTCCTAGGTGAGGGATGAGACAAGGAGCGGTTTAACAAACCTCCTATGATGAATGAAAACTTTGGACGGCGTTTTCCCTTGCCCGGACGCGGGTCACTGGGGCCCCCCTCTGGAGCCAGGCCTGGAAGTGGGGCTCGATGGCGAGCGCCTGGTGGCCGGGCCTGCACCCATGGGGCTCGGCCGGGCACAGCCCGAAGAGGCAACGTGGGTCCCCCTTCCCATGGGTTCACCACCTATGAGAGGGGCCAAGGAGGTCAGGTGCAGTGTGAGTTGGGTGGTGGGCAAAGGCGGGGACCTTGGCGGTCCGATCCTCGGCTACAGAAGCTGGCTCTTGGGACGTGGAATGTCACCTCTCTGAAGGGGAAGGAGCCTGAGCTAGTGCGCGAGGTTGAGAGGTTCCGGCTAGATATAGTCGGACTCACCTCGACGCAAAGCTTGGACTCTGGAACCAATCTCCTTGAGAGGGGCTGGACTCTCTACCACTCTGGAGTTGCCCCCGGTGAGAGGCGCTGAGCAGGTGTGGGTATACTTATTGCCCCCCGACTTGGAGCCTGTTCATTGGGGTTTACCCCGGTGGACGAGAGGGTAGCCTCCCTCCGCCTTCGGGTGGGGGGACGGGTCCTAACTGTTTGTGCATATACACCGAACAGCAGTTCAGAGTACCCACCCTTTTTGGAGTCCCTGGAGGGGGTGCTAGAGGGCATACCTTCTGGGGACTCCCTCGTTCTGCTGGGAAACTTCAATGCTCACGTGGGCAATGACAGTGAGACCTGGAAGGGCGTGATTGGGAGGAATGGCCCCCCCGATCTGAACCCGAGCGGTGTTTTGTTATTGGACTTCTGTGCTCGTCACGGATTGTCCATAACGAACACCATGTTCAAGCATAGGGGTGTTCATATGTGCACTTGGCACCATGACACCCTAGGCCTCAGTTCGATGATCGACTTTGTGGTCGTGTCATCGGACTTGCGGCCACATGTCTTGGACACTCGGGTGAAGAGAGGGGCGGAGCTATCAACTGATCACCACCTGGTGGTGAGTTGGCTTCGATGGTGGGGGAGGATGCTGGTCAGGCCTGGTAGGCCCAAACGTGTTGTGAGGGTCTGCTGGGATCGTCTGGCAGAGCCCCCTGTCAGAAGTAGCTTCAACTTCCACCTCCGGCAGAACTTCGACCACATCCCGAGGTAGGTGGGGGACATTGAGTCCGAATGGGCCATGTTCCGTGCCTCTATTGTTGAGGCAGCTGACCGGAGCTGTGGCCGTAAGGTGGTTGGTGCCTGTCGTGGCGGCAATCCCCGAACCCGTTGGTGGACACCGGCGGTGAGGGGTGCTGTCAAGCTGAAGAAGGAGTCCTTCCGGTCCCTTTTGTCCTGTGGGACTCTGGAGGCAGCTAATAGGTACCGGCAGGCCAAGCAGAATGCGGCTTTGGTGGTTGCTGAGGCAAAAACTCAGGCATGGGAGGAGTTTGGGGAGGCCATGGAGAACGACTTTTGGACGGCTTCAAGGAGATTCTGGTCCACCATCCGGCGTCTCAGGAAGGGGAAGCAGTGCAGTGTCAACACTGTATATGGTGGGGATGGTGCGCTGCTGACCTTGACTCGGGACGTTGTGGGTTGGTGGGGGGAGTACTTTGAAGACCTCCTCAATCCCACTAACTTGCCTTCCAATGAGGAAGCAGAGTCTGGGGACTCAGAGGTGGGCTCCCCCATCTCTGGGACTGAGGTCACCGAGGTGGTCAAAAAACTCCTTGGTGGCAGGGCCCTGGGGGTGGATAAGATACGCCCGGAGTTCCTCAAGGCTCTGGATGTTGTAGGACTGTCTTGGTTGACACGCCTCTGCAACATCGCATGGACATCAGGGACAGTGCCTCTGGATAGGCAGACTGGGGTGGTGGTCCCCCTCTTTAAGAAAGGGGACCGGAGGGTGTGTTCCAACTACAGAGGGATCACACTCCTCAGCCTCCCTGGAAAAGTCTATTCGGGGGTCCTGGAGAGGAGGGTTCATCAGATAGTCGAGCCTCGGATTCAGGAGGAACAGTGTGGTTTTCGTCCTGGTTGCGGAACAGTGGACCAGCTCTACACCCTTAGCAGGGTCCTGGAGGTTGCATGGGAGTTTGCCCAACCAGTCTACATGTGCTTTATGGACTTGGAAAAGGCATTTGACCATGTCCCTCGGGGAATCCTGTGGGGGTACTCTGAGAGTATGGGGTACCGGACCCCCTGATAAAGGCTGTTCGGTCCCTGTACGATCGGTGCCAGAGCTTGGTCCGCATCGCCGGCAGTAAGTCGAACCTGTTTCCAGTGAGAGTTGGACTCCGCCAGGGCTGCCCTTTGTCAACGATTCTGTTGTTTTATGGACAGAATTTCTGGGCGCAGCCAGGGTGTTGAGGGGGTCCGGTTTGGTGGACTCAGGATTGGGTCACTGCTTTTTGCAGATGATGTTGTCCTGTTTGCTTCATCAGGCCGTGATCTTCAGCTCTCTCTGGATCGGTTCACAGCCGAGTGTGAAGCGGCTGGGATGGGAATCAGCACCTCTAAATCCGAGACCATGGTCCTCTGCCGGAAAAGGGTGGAGTGCCCTCTCAGGGTTGGTAGCGAGATCCTGCCCCAAGTGGAGGAGTTCAAGTATCTCGGGGTCTTGTTCACGAATGAGGGAAGAATGGAGCGTGAGATCAACAGGCGGATCGGTGCGCCATCCGCAGTGATGCGGGCTCTGCATCGGTCTGTCATGGTGAAAAAGGAGCTGAGCCACAAGGCAAAGCTCTCAATTTACCAGTCGATCTATGTTCCTACCCTCACCTATGGTCATGAGCTATGGGTAGTGACCGAAAGAACGAGATCGCGAATACAAGTGGCTGAAATGAGTTTCCTCTGCAGGGTGTCTGGGCTCTCCCTTAAAGATAGGGTGAGAAGCTCAGTCATCCGGGAGGGGCTCAAAGTAGAGCCGCTGCTCCTCCGCATCGAGAGGAGTCAGATGAGGTGGCTTGGACATCTGATCAGGATGCCTCCTGGACGCCTCCCTGATGAGGTGTTCCGGGCACATCTAACTGGGAGGAGGCCCCAGGGAAGACCCAGGACACGCTGGAGGGACTATGTCTCTCAGCTGGCCTGGTAACGCCTTGGGATTCTCCCGGAAGAGCTAGAAGTAGTGGCCGGGGAGAGGGAAGTCTGGGCATCTCTGCTCAAACTGCTGCCCCCGCGACCCAACCTCAGATAAGCGGAAGAGGATGGATGGATGGATGAAGTTCAAAAGGAACATCACAAAAGGATAAAACCAAACTACAAATAAACTGTTACCAACCTCATATTATATTGTACTAGTACTGTCAAAAAGAGCTTTGTTTCAAATATCCTAAATCTTGGATGTCATACCTACCATGAAACAATTTTAAGTAGTGATCATGTGATGACACTGTGACATGGCAGATCACATGATTAGCAATAGCCATCACAGTTGTAAAGATTATGGATGCTTCAATGAAAAACAAGCACAAGATAAATGCAGAACTTGATTTAAAATGGCCCGCATCATTTCTTCATCATAACTAACTAGAAAAATGTAATAAAACAGTAAAAAAGGTCAAAAATGAATAAGCAACCATCACATCAAAATAAAAGGGTGCTAAGGTTTAAAATTTTCAGAAGAATAAACTACAGTATATCCAATTTATTAATAGTTTTAATACCATACGGTGTTTTTTTGATATTTTTAGTGGGTGTGTGAGATTTCTTTATAATCAGCTTCCAGTTTTACGGCTTTGGTAGTTATTTTGTTTACTTAATTGATAAGTTACTTTGGTTTTTAGCTGTCATACTTTCCTGCTCTGTGAGATTTCTGGGACTTCAACAACATTCCTAATATTATGGGGACTGCAAAATTCAGCTGTCCAACTCTTTACTCTCTGCATGCACTAGCTTCCAGGTAATCAATGGTATTTTTTTTGTCTCCTTCTTCTTCTAACTTTTTACCTGAGTATATCATGATCAAAGAAAGTTATTTTCAGGATTATGCAAATCATGGCTTAGATTTAATCATTTACTTTTTTTGTGGAGACGTCATATATACCTCCAGTTTGTGTATCTGTTTTTAATTACACTTCAGTTTTGGAACAGTGTGATTGCTCTGACATTATACAGTATGTTATTAGACAGATGAGTTCATGCACTGGATGATGGATATTGTTACAGCAGCCATATGGGATGAGATAATCAGTTCAGTTAGAAACCTGTCTGAACATTGTTGAAAAAAAAAAAAAAGTTCTTGCTGAATTTACTCTCTAACTAAATTAATTTGGCTTTGCCTAAGGTTTTGAATTTAGTGAGTTCCCTCAAACTAAGATGAACAATATTCGCCATTTTCTGACTCTGTACTTGTCTGACCTCCACACTGTAACTTCTCTGTAATCCCTGCCACTTGATTAATTAAAGCTGGCCCTGGTGAACTTCTGTGGAAAGTCCCTGATGGTCATAACAGTTGTGTGCAGTGTAAGAGTGCTTTAAAGAGGCAAAGTGGAAAGCTGCTAGTGTGTTTAAAAGATGGAAGAAAGGAAAGAGCTGTTTTGGAGTGGTTTTTGCTAAAATATTCTCCTTTATAGGTTTTCAACCAAAAATCTGGACACATTTGTTCATATAGTAAAGAAAAATTTACAATATACTGTGATAGAAAAAGTCAGTCAATTTCCAACCTGCTATATCCTAACACAGGGTTACGGGGGTGTGCTGGAGCCAATCCCAGCCAATACAGGGCACAAGGCAGGAACAAATCCCGGGCAGGGCGGCAGCCCACCACAGGGCACACACACACACACACACCAAGCACACACAAGGGACAATTTAGGACCATCAATGCACCTAACCTGCATGTCTTTGGACTGTGGGAGGAAACTGAAGCACCTGGAGGAAACCCAGACACAGGGAGAACATGCAAACTCCAAGCAGGGAGGACCCAGGAAGCGAACCCAGGTCTCCTAACAGCGAGGCAGCAGCGCCCGATAGAAAAAGTACATATTAATATCCATAAATTATGAATCTTTACTTTGGAAGACAGAATTTAGGCAAGATCTTTTACTAAATTTGGTGAGATTCAGCGTAAGTAAATATAAAATATTCCATGTATAAAGCAGAAATGTTGCATATAAACTTCAAAGTACTCCTTATGAGAAGGACCTAATAGTCACAGTAGACTCGTACTCATCACTATCTAAATCCAGATAGTGTATAAAAGCAATTAAGACTTCAAATAGGATGTTAGGTTATATAATACAATTGGTAGAGTAGAAGGCCAAAGGGGGGTAGTTTAAGGGGGCTGATCATGCTTTGTAATGCACTGGTGAGCAGTTGCCTGGAGTACTGTGTGCAGATTTGGTCTCAAAGCAAAAAAGACATAGCAGCACTGGAAAAAGTCCACAGAAGACAATCAGGCTGATTTCAGGGCTACAGGGAGGAGCTATAAAGGAGAGATTAAAAGAGCTGAACCTTTAAAGTTTAAGCAAACAGAAATTATGAGGTGACATGATTGAAGTTTTTAAAGAAATTAGGCTAGTGGATCCAGGCTATTACTTTAAAATGAGCTCAGTAAGAACACAGGGGCACAGTTGGAAACTTGTTAAGGGTAAATTGTGAATGTTTTTCTTCACACAGAGAATCATAGACATATGAAATAAATTATGAAATATTTTTGTGGACAATATAGCATTAAAATATACAGATATACTGTTTTTTAACTCGTTTTTTATTCACTGTGAGTGCTCAGAAAATATATAAAAGATTTTTTTTTACTTGTATTTCTATTGTCACACACGTGCGCATGGGAAACAGCTGAAGGGCCTAAACACTAGTAATTCTACGCCAGGCCAGGGGGAAGCGGAGTGTACTGACTATCTCTCTCAGTCCCTTACAGACCTTTCCCGGGATACCCCGCCTGTTGCCGGCCTCAAGGATGATGTCACTTCCGGGCACGAGGACGCCACTCCCAGTTCCTGCACCGACGACGTCATTTCTTTACGGGCTGTTAAAACTGCCATCTTGTCTCCATACAGGCAGTTCTGTTCTGGACTCTGACCTAAGCACATCCTGCTACCAAACCAAAAAGCAACTTTAGCAGCCGAGAAAATAATATACGGGTGGCTGCCCCAATTCTTTATGATGTCTCCGATTCATTCTTATCACACTATATAACTAAGTGACTAATTTGCATATATTTTGAAACACTTCATTATTAACACAAGGTAGTGTTTTACGTAATTTTAAATTTCATTACATTGGTCAGAGTTAGCTCCATGTTTTTATTTACTATCTCGTAACACCAAATATAATTCAAGTAAAACACATAGAGTCACACTGCAGTCATGCTGGAACCTTTGTACAATTTAAAACAATCAGAATTGTGTGTTACACCTTGTTATTTTGTGTTTCACATATTGATGCCACTAAATGTGGGTCCTGCACAGCTTAGAAAATGACAATATTTTGTTATGTTTATAGTCCTTCAAATCGGAATTTACATAAACATCACTGATTCCCTCGACTAACAGCAGCAGCATTTATGACAAATTGGGAGCTGGCTTCCAACTGAATTTCATTTTAGTTATTTTTGTTTTAATGTATGTGTGAATCAATTAATCCTGTCATAAAAGGGCACCGTAAACTGTGTGCTAGAGTTAATGAGTCAGACATTATCACATCATTACACCAGCTGGCATAATGTAGCATGTGTTGTTTGTCATAATATATGCTGCCATGCTTAACAGCCATTAATTGTTTACACTAGCAGTTATTTTTTCCTTACAAATGTTGCCTTTCTACCTAAGTAAACTATGTTAAAACAGAGGAAAGGTAGAATAAAATTTGGCACAAAGAGGAAAGAAGACAGACTATTAGTTTGATGTTTGTTTAATATATGCTAAACAGCAGCTAAACTAAGGGAAATGTTTTCTGCATTTGCATTCCAGCATTTTGTCTCATGAAGTTTAATTACATTTAATCTAGTGCATGGTTGAAAAGCAATAACAACTATTTAAAAGCAAAAAATGTGCAGTGTTTAGACTTCATTCACTGATTTAACAGGCATGCTTTTAGAGATAATTGTATTTATTTTTCCTTGTTTGGGAGTATTGCTTCACATTTGGTATATACATTAATTTGATACACATGTGCACAAAAGGTATGAAAGCTAGAAAGAAAGGTTATACATTTTTAACACATATAATATAAAATGAAATAATTCATGGACTGTATTTCTAACTGGCTCTATGCATGTTGAACATCCTTAAAGGTCTGAATTTCATGTATATTAGTACAGTGTAAAATTAATTAAAAAATTAAGATGCTGTAGGCTGTAGTGGAAAGTGTGTGCACTGTTCTCATGTGTCCCATTATAAACATTAAACCTTTTCTCGAAGTTCTTTGATTTTTGCCCATACAGTGTGTTTCTTTAGAGATCAAAGTTTCCAAGTTGGCACATGTTCCTCAGCAGAAACAGAACTGTCATCAGTCCCTGGATACCAAGCAAACACATTTTGCCCAATCAGAGAGAGGTGTAGCTGCTGGATGTCTTTCACGGACTCCTCATGTTTTTTCCATTGTGTGGCTGAGAATATGGAAGAATAGGTGGACCTCATATATTAGGGTTTCTGCTGTTCTTGAACTACACTAAAGTTGTTTCTCCATGGCAATCGTTTACACTCAATCATTTAGGTGTAATGTTTCTGACATCATAAAGTTGGGACTACATAAAAATGTGAATAAATCTTCATCCCCTTCAAAAGAATAAAAGCTTCCCTTCATCATTCATGAGAATATATTGAAATCCTCAGAGTCTGGAAGAAAAAAAATTCTGTCATCATTTAAATTCATAAAGAAAACAGAATGCTTTAGATTGTTATTGAAGGATGGAATATGGTGGATGTTTGTGTAGTGGTGTCAAAGGATCTTCAGTGAAAAGCATGAGTAGGCCAGATGAAAGTCTAAAACAAAAAAAAAAAAAACAGAGCAAATAGCATCACACTTAGTTTTTTATGATTTTAGTTATTTTCTCTGAATCCACATAAAAGTAAGAAAAAATTAATAATGTCACACAACAAATTAATAAAAGCTATAGGAACTCCTTTTGCATCTTCCAGTGGTATTTGGGTCTGAGAACACGGCAACATAAATAGCAGAAGCTCATAAAAAAGCAACAACAACAAAAAACAGTAAGTACATTCTTGCTCTTAAAATTCTAAATCTGCCAATATGCTTACACGAAGAACAAGTAAAACAGTCAACCTCCTAACCTTCACTAAGGCAGAAAACATTTATTCCTCCTAACCTCAGTAAAAGCAGGTAAAAATTAAGGCGTCAAACTCTGGCACTTTAAGTTATAAAAGTAAAAGTATTTAAATCTCTCTATTATAAAAGGAAATCCTGAGACAAGACTTTTTCAAAGAGATAATTTCAAGTCCCACGAGATAAGACTTTGGCCGTGAGATTTGTTCACATCATGCCCTTCTCTCAACCATATTCAACCACGCACACGGTAATCTCACCTCTCATTCATGTGAATGCTTTTGACAGACACAGTTCCTGCTCTCTTTACGTTTTCCTCACTTTACGTTCCCAATAAAAGAAGACGTATTATGTCCAAATCTTATTGAAGAATTTCATCCCAAAGAGTTATCAACAGAAAAAATGAGTACACGGGCAATCCTAGCACTGAGAAACAATGAAGTCAAACGAATTAACGCCAAAAATGTCGATCGGTTACACAGCAAATTGGTTAAATGCGTATCAATAGACAATGCTGAAACAGTTGGTGGTGATGATGAATACTGATACAGAAGATGAATACTGTACATCAACTTACAATATCCTGAAGAATATCTACAACTGTTAACACTGTCCGGTCTTGTCACTGCCCAACTTACTGTTGAAAGAAGGGTCCAAAAAAGGTAATGTAGTACATGTCCTGTGGATTACATTAGATACCAAAGGAGATCTTGATATGCCATTCGTATTAAAACGTTAACAGTTTCCTGTTAGAATAGCTTTTGCAAAGACACTTAACAAATCACTGAGACAAACATTCAAAAAAGTCGGTTTATTTATTAGAGAGAAAGAAATGAAATTCACTCACGGGCAGTTATACGTTGCATAGACACGATGCAAGTCCAAACACAGAATCAAAATTCAATGTGATATTGGCGAAAATTTTATTAAAAAAATTGTTTTTACTGAAGTTTTATAGTAAAAGTCTAAGTTTAAAAAGTATTTGCGTGTTAATTTCAAGTCCAAACAGAACAAAATCGTATAACATAACAAATAACTCTAACGCAACATGAAACATAATTTACTTTCAAATTATTACATTTTACTATTTTTAATATGGTTAATTACTCACTGTAATGTAAAATAGTTAGTTCTATTTTGCATATGTAACAATTCCCATGAAAATAACAATCTGTTTAAATTGTACATCCGCATCAACATACATGAGCGGCTGAACCGCAAAGTGGCTAGTGTGTAGTGCCCTCCCGAGGGTTGTAAAGTGAAGCGAGCAGGACCCCCATGTCATTTAAAAAGAACGATAAAGAAGAATTCACTAAAAATCAGAAAGATAAAAATCTATATATAACTAAAGTAGTAGTAAAAATGTGCTATATAAATAAAATGTATTATTATTATTATTATTATTAAAACAAAACAGCAGAAGCAACAAACTTCATGTTTATATTCATGTGGAATATGATTGGATAAATGCGAACAGAGATTAAGGTTATTAAACTTACTCACAAAATACAGTAAATTAGAACATTTGGCTCCAGCAGACCCCTGTGACCCTATGTTAGGATATAGCGGTTTGGACGATGACTGACTGACTGACTCACTGACTGACTGAATACAACAGGCCTTTCAGCCTAGCAATACTTGTCATTCCTCTTTGCCTAATTGCTCCAAAATAACATCACTTCAAGTCCTGCATTTCCCCATACTATCACTATGTGTAGCTTGGTAACTTATTTCATGTATCCATGGTTCTGTATTTAAAGAAAAACTTTGTAATATTTATACATAATTTCCTTTTGTCAAGTTTCCTTTTGTGTCCCTGTGTTCTTGTTGAATAATAGCTAAGATCCACAGTATTAGTCATGTCACCTTTCAATGTCAGTCATTATCTAATCCACATAGTCCTGAACAGGGTCACGGAGGGTGCTGGAGCTTACCCCAGCTTTCATGGGGTGCAAGGCAGGAAAAAACCTGGACAGGGTGCCAGTCCATCGCAGGGCAAACACACATGCACGCTCAACCTCACACTAAAGCCAATTTAGTATTGCCAATACACCTAACCTGCATGTGTTTGGACTGTGGGAGTACCCAGCAGTCCACCTAGTCCTTCTCAGGACTTTCTCTAGTGTTGTTGTGCCTATGGAGAACCAAACTACTATATATAAGGCAGAATGTGTGTTTCACACTGATGGATGTATCTCCACTGAACTCCATGTAATACCCATTTGTACTGGTAGTACTAGGGTTTTGTACTGTGTTAGCCATCATGGATGTAGTGAGAAGTCAAGCAAAATGACATCTTTTATTGGCTAACTAAAAAGATTACAATATGCATGCTTTTGAGGCAACTCAGGCCCCTTCTTCAGGCAAGATTATGTGATGTGACTTCTCACCATTTATACAGGGGAATAGCACAGGCTGTTGGGTTTTGAAATTTGACCAAAACAAACAATGTGTGTTGTATGAGGGGAGTGTCCCTAAGAGGAGTTTTTGGGACTTACCACAGGTATTCAAAATTGCTCTTCACATTGGGTTTAGTCAGTGAAATTTTGGGTTAGAGGTGAATATTTCCCCCTTGGAAATTTATTCAGTGACCACACCTGTATTTTATTCCAAAACCTCCAATTGTGTATTCAGATCTAACATTTATACTTTCTGTATGTAATACCTTACATTTACTTACATTAAATATAATCTACTGCAGATTTATAGTCCAAATTCTGTCCAAGTCACTCTGTAATGATTTGTGTGATTCTACTTTATCTGCCATTCCACCTAGTTTATTATAATCTGAAAACTGAACCAGCCTTGTTAGCTATGTTTTTACCTAGGTCATTTATAAAAATCAAAAACAGCCATGGCATCAGCATTGATCCCTGAGGGGTATCACTTTTAACACCATCTGCTCACTTCCTATATTTATGGCAGTTTTACACTATCCTTCACATTTCCTTTAAACTCCTGATTCTTTTAGTTTGATGACAAGCTTATCATGTGGAACCGTATTAAGTGCTTTCTGAAAATCAAAATAAATAATATATGCATTTCTCTGACTGCATGCTTTTGTTGCTTCCTCAGAAAATTCAAGCATATTAATGAAACTTAATCTTCCCTTGTTTGAACCCATGCTATTTCTTGCACGTGGTGCTAGACATTTTCCTTGACAATTGCTGCAAATAATTTATTTATGATGTACATTAAGTTTAATGACTTATAGTTACCTGAATTGGTCTGTACAAACTTTGATGCAATAGGACAGCATTGAATAGATTCTAATCTTGGGAATTTACCAATTGTGCAGTGTGTTTTGTAAAATACAAGTCAAGGGTTTGTATACTCACTGGGCTAACTAAGCACTCTATGAAAAATACTATCTGGTGCAGGGAATCTGTTTGATTTCAGCCTTTTTAATCTAAGCAGCATTTCTCTCTCTCTATCACTCTCTCCAATTTACAAAACACTGAGCATCTTATTGACAATCTCTGTTACAACTGGATGTTTATCAACTTCTTCATGTGTGAAAATATCAGAACAATGCAGCATTAGACTATTGAATGTTTTACTGACCTTTAATTCCCTCTTACTGTTTCTAATACATTCTCCTTGAAAATTCTTAAACTTCTAAAATACTGAAAGAATCTCTTTGGTTCATCTTTCACATTTTGCATAATAATCCCATCCAACAGCATAAAATCATTTTAACTGTTGCTCACATGCGTTTCTATGGTAAGCACCAGAGTTATTTGTCTTACATAATATGAATTTCAGGGACCTGTCCTATGTGTGACCTATTTTTTGTTCCTTATTTATGGAATTCTTTTTAATATTTTACTACTTCAAAATTTGGGGACAAACTTTTACTTTTTGTTTAAGTTTTTGAATAAGCACTCCACCAAAAAATTGCAAAAAGAACTTTATTGAGGTCATAAGATCCTAAAGGTTCCATCACCTCTACCCAATGAATTCTGTCTTTATTATTACAAAATAATAAACCTTCTCCTGCCATTGATGCTTTAACATAAGATGTTAAAAACAGTCACTGATTACGTCTATGAAATCCTATTCTCCCGCATATCACTCATAATCTCAGATACTGTTTGTTTTGAGGGATTAACTGTATAAATTGCATACTCTCACACTATTTGTTTTCTTGTGTAATGCCTATTTAACAGTTTTGACAGTTTTGACAGTGGCACCTTGGTTCATGAACGTCTCTGAACATGTACAAATCGGGTTACGACAAAAAAGTTCGCCAAACTTTTGCATCTGATCACGACCACACACTTGGTATACGAACAAGACATTTTCCCTTTCAGTTTGTGCGCATGAATAAGCACGGTGATTTCCGCATGTTCAGTGTCTCCCTGTGCATTCCCTGTGCAGCGAGAGAGACAGAGTGTGAGCACGCAAGAGAGAGAGAGAGAGCGAGCACGCTAGACACACACACACACACATGCGTGTGAGAGAGAGACACACACGAGAGACACACACACACGAAAGAGAGAGCAGGCGAGAATGAGGGTTGGCCGCATAAGGCCTAGAAGGCAGTTAAAGAATGCACCAGGCTTGTTTTTAAAGAGACTGATTCGAGCATTGTTTTAACCTCGTATTTAATGAAAACTTTTTTCTATTGGATTTTAACCTCCACTTCACTTCTGTTTACAGCGATCGGTTCATAGTGTGCATTGTTGCAATTTTACCTTTCTCGGTTGTTTATTTAATTATGGATTTTTCAAATGTTCATTTTTTCCCTGTGCTTAAAACTCATTAAAAAAAGTGTTTTTAGCGAGCGGTTCGTAGCGTTAACGCTTGCAATGTTAGTTTTCTCTGTTGTTCAAGGTTTTCTCAGTGTTATTCAATGTTTTTACATTTAGTTTACTATTACACTGTGCATTCTGTGGTATAATTAACTATATTTGTGCTTAAAAATCTTTAAAAAAATATATTTACATACAGTTCGTACGGTCTGGGACGGATTAATTGTATTTACATACAATCCTATGGGGGAAATGACTTCGGGTCACGACCAAATCGGGTTACGACCAGAGTTTTGGAACGAATTACGGTCGTGACCCGAAGTTCCACTGTACTTTTTCTGTGTTTACCTCTGTAGGACTACAGTGTTGTACCGTGTTAGCCATTATGAAGGTTGTGAGAAGTTAAGCAAAATGACACCTTTTATTGGCTAACTAAAATGATTACAATAGGCAAGCTCAAGCCTCAAGAAGGGGCCTGAGTTGCCTGAACGGCTTGTTCACCTCAGATAAGGTAGGTGGGGCCCAAACAATGGTTCAAGCCTCCTCCCCAAGTACACCCCTGTATCTTGTATATAATTATGTATATATGTTTCATGCTGTGTGTACATTTTAACATTTTTTTATTGTATTACTATTCTGAGGAGACAGGTAAGAATTTCAGCGTACTATGCACGGTGTGCATGTTATGCATAAATGGCAAAAAAAACTTGACTTGATCTGACTGAATCCAGAGCAGTGTTAACCACTGTGTCATCTCACCCCCTAAATAACAACATTCATCCATTTACCCATTTTCAATACGAAATTTCTTTTTCATGGTTATGGAATGAGACTTTACATCTAACATCCCAAGCTAAGCAATTTGTTAGTGAAAAATAAAATAAGTTGGCCCTAGACTTAGGTTAATTAGAAAAAGACGAGAGAAATGCAAATCGAAGAAAGACAGAAGCATTAAATGAAAGAATTAAGAATTTAATAGTAATCAATCAATGATTTATACCTCCCTTTATATGTGTATATGTTTTTCTGTTTATGATGAAACCTTATTGTATTTGGAATTTTTGTATTACACAAATCATAAGTAGTACTTAGGTGTTGTACCGTGTTAGCCATAATGAATGTAGTGAGAAGTCAAGCAAAGTGACACCTTTTATTGGCTAACCAAAAAGATTACAAAATGCAAGCTTTCGAGGCAACTAAGACCCCTTCTACAAATCATAAGTGAAAGTTTTGTTATAAAGAATACAGTGAAATTAAAATTGTAGGGAAGCACTTAGAACTTCCACAACTTAATAATCATAAAGTTGCAGGGAGGCAGAACCTCTCTTAGTAGCACTGAGAACAAGATTGGAACTGTTATGTATTATGGCTCAAGTTTTCTGAAGGGCCTGACTATTGCTAGAAACTTAGGGCTTTCTGAGGGTAAGACCTTTCTTTAGGAAAGGCCTGGTATTGTGGGACTTTTTGTAGGCCTCCCTTTTTACTTTTTTATGTGCCTTTAAAACACAACAGTAACCAACCCTGAACAGAGCACTGATCCACTACAAGATAGACTTGAGGCCATTTCATATTTTGATTTTTTTTTGTTTGATATACAGTGATCCCTCACTATATCGCGCTTCGCCTTTCGCGGCTTCACTCCATCGCGGATTTTATATGTAAGCATATTTAAATATATATCGCGGATTTTTTGACAATGGGTCTTTTAATTTCTGGTACATGCTTCCTCAGTTGGTTTGCCCAGTTGATTTCATACAAGGGACGCTATTGGCAGATGGCTGAGAAGCTAGATTGCTTACTTTTCTCTCTCTCTTGCGCTGACTATCTGTGATCCTGACGTATGGGAATTGAGCAGGGGGGCTGTTCGCACACCTAGACGATACGGATGCTCGTCTAAAAATGCTGAAAGATTATCTTCACGTTGCTATCTTTTGTGCAGCTGCTTCCTGAAACGACATGCTGCACAATGCTTCGCATACTTAAAAGCTCGAAGGGCACGTATTGATTTTTGACTGAAAAACAAACTCTGTCTGTCTCTCTCTCTCTCCCTGCTCCTGACGGAGGGGGTGTGAGCTGCCGCCTTCAACAGCTTTGTGCCGCGGTGCTTCGCATACTTAAAAGCCAAACAGCCCTATTGATTTGTTTGCTAGAGATTGTTTTCTCTATCTATGTGACATTCTGTGCTCCTGACACGCACTCCTTTGAAGAGGAAGATATGTTTGCATTCTTTTAATTGTGAGACAGAACTGTCATCTCTGTCTTGTCATGGAGCACAGTTTAAACTTTTGAAAAAGAGACAAATGTTTGTTTGCAGTGTTTGAATAACGTTCCTGTCTCTCTACAACCTCCTGTGTTTCTGCGCAAATCTGTGACCCAAGCATGACAATATAAAAATAACCATATAAACATATGGTTTCTACTTCGCGGATTTTCTTATTTCGCGGGTGGCTCTGGAACGCAACCCCCGCGATGGAGGAGGGATTACTGTACTAATCCCTGGGGGGAAATTGTATTTTCGCATGAGCTTTGGGGGGATCAGAGCCGCAGGGTCAGCCATTGTACAATGCCTCTGGAGGAATTTTCAGGATAAGGCCGTGCTCGAGGGCCTAATGGAGTAGGATCCCTTCTGGCAGTAACTGGATTTGAACAGACAACCTTCTAGATACCAGCACAGACCCTTATCCACAGAGCCACCACTTTTGATGATTTTTCCAGCAATTTTCTGTTGTAGCCTTCATTTACAATCTTAGTAAGTCAGAGGCTGTCAGCAGTGTGCTCCCATGAAGGCCAGTCTCATAGTCTGACTTGCCCAGCAATTCACTAGTCCACAGTTCACTACGACAAAATCAAACAGCTTTGATTTTGTCCTTAGTCGTAGGGATGGGCTTTGCATCTCATGCTCATCTTTTGAAACCTATGCAAACATGAGACAAAGGTACAAGCTATATCGTCCAGTCTCCTGAAGCCCTCAGGAAAAAACACTAATCAGTGCAACATAGTGTCACCAGCTTTATTTTAAATTATTATGATATATACTTAATTAAAATAATTTATTTCCCATTCATTAAAATTCATTCCTCATAGTAGCCTTGGGCACATTTGTAAGGAATTTGCCTTTGTTAATGGCTCGATTAATATATTTTCACTTTTAAAATTTAACTCTATTATAGTTGTCCATCAGTGAAATTTAAAACAAGTGTATTTTTCCTTAAACTTCCTGACAGCTTATTCTTTTAAAAAAAATTCTCAGAACTCTTATAAATAATTTGCTGTGTGAATCGTTTGTCATTAAAATTCAATTTATTTTCCATCCGGACTTGTGACAATGTATATATAAAGACAGGGCATGAAGAACTAGGGAGTATCCTGGTAACATTATTAGAGCTGGCAGTCTCACAGTAAATTTGGACACATATGACTTCATTAAGTGTAATTGAAAAACCTTACTGGATGCAAAAGAAATCTGTAATCATGACTCTCCTTTACTGACAAATTAAATGCTTCCTTTATTGTTGTCGTCAATCATGAATACACAAAGCTGCTCCACACTGGTGAGGAGATTTATAGATCTTCTGGGAAAAGCATCAAGAAACCAATTTCAGATATTTCAATCCACTATGCAAAGCAATATAATATTATTCTGGTCATCACCAGCAGGAAAATTTCTCTCTAATCAGCGGCCACTGGATTTTAAAGACTTTATTCAAAAACTGTGCCCTCTAGGTTTCCCAGCATAGTGTATATCAATATTATAATGTACAGGAATCATATTGTGATACTGCAAATAGGCAAATGTTAAAAGTCCAACATGATCTCAAGGTCATCTGACAGTCCTCTTCTGAAGGGTGATGGGTGCAGAGTGTGCTTGCCAATGAGCTAAAGTTCACTGAGGCCTAGCAGGTGTTTTTTTTTTTTTTTTTTGCTTTGAACAAACAAAGGAGAGATTTTTACCTAAAGACCCCTGCAGTGAGGTAACTGGTACCAAATGTTGCCTTCTTAGGAGGTGGTGACCCATTAACAGGTCACATCCCAGAGTATTTCACAGTAGATCTAAAGGACATCAGGACAGCTGTCTCCTGTCACAGTGCACTCTTGGGATGAGAGAAAAAAGAAAGCACTTTGCCATGGAACTTGTAGGAAAGTCATTGAAGCAACAACTGACACTTTTAGAGTGAAAATTTCTGTCACACTGTATGACATGTCAAAGAGAAACGGAAAAATAAAAATATCTCATTGTATCTTTTTCCTAAAACATGAAAGCAAATCCTTAGGTAAGTATTTTAAACCCAGTACATCACATAATAGCACATCTTTTAAAACAGAAACTGAACTGAAAAACAAATGCTAAAAATAATTGCAGCTCCATTTTACTATACTGCGGTGGGCTGGCACCCTGCCTTGCGCCCTGTGTTGGCTGGGATTGGCTCCAGCAGACCCCCGTGACCCGGTAGTTAGGATATAGCGGGTTGGATAATGGATGGATGAATGGATTTTACTATACCTCTGCACTGTGATATAAACTTGTTTAGGACATTGTCATAATTATAGTAATGGGATGTGTTCTGTGTGGACTTTTTGTGTTCTGACATTTTTGGAGGTTTTATCCCACAATCCAAAGAACTGCTGTTGGTCAGCTAGTGATTTCAATATGAGGAAATGTGGCCCTATAATACTGGCCATACACTCAGGTCAGGTTAGGGAATATGCGATGGTACAGCACATTGTCGCACCCACCACACGACAAAACATCTGGGGATCCTGGTTGGCAACCCCCCTAGGCAGACACGCATTCCAGTCCCACCCTCTGGAAATTACCATCTATCTGCCGCAGCCAGGTGTTATGAGGTTGTCTAAATGGCCTGGCCCAGCCACTTGGGTCCTCAAGAATGAGGCTAATGCGAGGTAGATCACCCTCAGGGAATCACACCACATAGCCGTAGTGCTGTAACTGATGCTCCCTCACAATGCAGGTAACGTGACTCATTCGGGACTCTGTGAGCAACTGCTCATTCAACACAAAGTCAAACCAGCTGTACCGAAGGATTCTCTGAAGAGACACAGTACCAAAGGAGTCCAGTCTTCGTCTCAGATCTATGGATAGTGTCCATGTCTCGCAACCATATAGAAAGACAGGAAGCACCAGGAGTAATAAGATGTGGACCTTCATCCTTTTGCATAGATATTGGAAGCGCCACACAACCCTTTTCAATGACCTCATGATCCCCCATGTTCTCGCAATCCATCTACTGAGTTCATAAGAAGAGTCACCAGAGACATGAATGTTACTGCCGAAGTAAGTAGACCTCTCAACAAGGTCAACACTCTCTCTGCAGACAGACACACTGCTGATGGCTGTGTCTAAGAGGTGATTAAAGGTCTGGGTCTTGGTTTTTATCCAGGACACTCACAAGCCCAAACACTCGGACTCCTTGCTCAGTCTCTTGAGAGTCCCAATCAGAGCAAAGAGTCAAGATCAGTGAATCTTTCTTCATCAACAGATGCCTCACAGCCGCTGGACCCCACGACCTTGCCCAACACCAAGTCCATGCAAGCATTGAGCAGAGTAGGAGCTAAAAGCACACACCTGGCAAACCCCAGAATTAACTGGGAAAAACGTAGAGGTTCTGTCTCCACTCTGCACAGCACTCACAATACCAGTGTGTAGGTCAGCCATGATATCCAGCAACCTTGAGGGGACCCTGTGAAGTCTCAGGATGTCCCACAGGGCAGCTCGATCAACTGAGTCGAACACTTTATGAAAATCGACAAAGGCTGTGAAGAAACTGTGACAATATTTGCGTTTGCACTGCATGAGAACTATCTGTGCCAGGTAGACTTCTTAAGTGTAAGACCAGACTGCTCTGGTCGCTGGTAGTTGAGCAAGTGATCATGGATCCTATTGAGGATGACCCTAACAGAATCTTACCTGGCACCGAGAGCAGTGTTATCCCCCTGTAGTTGCTGCAATCCAGGCGATCACCCTTCCCTTTCCAGACAGGAACGACAAGTCCTGTTTTCCAGTTGGGATGCCACCCGTCTCCCTATATAAAGCAAAGATGACTTGCAATGCCAGGACAGCTGTTTTGTCTTGGTAGAGTAATATATTACTATAATATATAGTATAATATAATAATATAATATAGTAATATAATATATTACTCTACTTTCCCCTTTTGTATTATTAATGTGTAGCCTTTGTCAGAATACCTCAAATCTCACAGACTTACCACTGTTTATAAGGTATTGTACATATAACCTCTCCCCACCTTCCTTTCTACATTTATAACCTCAGGCAATTAGGTGTAGTAAAAAACAAGAGGAGTTAAGTTGCACTTTAAATAACATATTATTAATAATATTCATAAATAATAACAATATGCAAAGTACAAGTGAATATTGGCAACCATACAACCTGATAAAATGCTAATGTGTAGTTTCAGGCAGCACCCAGATTTGTAGTTACTTAAAATGTCTCTAGTTAAGTCCTCATTTTTGGTCATCTTTCTTCAGAACAAGCCGCATGCCTGTCTCAATATGGCTGCCGAGCTGTGCTCTTCATTGTGTTGTTCTTTTCAGTTCATGGTGTGTGAGATGCTCCTTCATCATTTGGTAAGGAAGAGCAAATTTATAGACTTTCTGTCCAACCCCTAAAGCTAATAGGGTGTTATGGTACTTAAAAGCTTCTGATACA
This sequence comes from Erpetoichthys calabaricus, assembly GCF_900747795.2. Classification (NCBI taxonomy): domain Eukaryota; kingdom Metazoa; phylum Chordata; class Cladistia; order Polypteriformes; family Polypteridae; genus Erpetoichthys; species Erpetoichthys calabaricus. Next base: position 155,024,748 of record NC_041400.2, read on the forward strand.
AGCCAATTCCAAACAGCCATACTTCAGACCAATGGGGCATAGAATACCTTCACACCTCCTCTAAAAACCACTTATTAAGGTGAAGTTTGCCAGCAAGGCAGTCTGGCTTTCCTGTGAGGGTTGACTGAAGGAATACTGCAGAGAAACACTTCCAAACTTGTTTTAGGCACTTCCCCCAACCCTGTCGTAAAATTTACTATCCTGACTTAGTCTATGGTGGTGGAGGGGTAAACATGAATGATTTTCACTAATGAAATACTAATATTACATTGCTTTGCCTAAGTTAAAAATAAAGACATATAAAATATTTATCAACTTGTGTGCAAAATTAACACCACAACAACAGCCTTATCACCAGCATGGAGAAGTTCACCCTGGATACCACAGATCCCTGCAGACTTCCCTACCCTTAGCTGGTTCACCACCTGTGCAATCTCAGTAAGATTGGGTGGTTCATAGCTAATTGGAGGATCAGCCTCAAGAACCATGGACCCAGAGATATCTAATACCCTAGCCGGAGGGTCAGCTTTAAACAGCTGCTCAAAGTAGCCAGCCTATCTGGTCACAAATGCAGTGTCATCTGTGAGGACTGTTCCATCAGCTGCCCTGACTATGACTCTGATGTGCGTAATGCTTTGATTCCTCTGTAAGCAGGAACGGGTCACTAGACCATAGATGGTGTGTAACTTGCTCACAGATTCCTCTAACAAACACCTCCTCATCTGCCCTCAGAGCCCTCACAACCATCCTTCTTAGTTCCCGATACAGACCATAGTTGCCATCAAGCCATGTGCTGTGACTCCTCTCAATGACACCTCCTTCTGGGAACACTGGTAACACCAACACAATCCTCAGCAACCTTCAGGGTCTTGTCACGGAAGGTCTCCCACATCACATTAGGATTGGCAGTCACATCCAAGTCTGTAAGTTCCTCACACAAGCTGTGTGAAAACACGTCAGAAACAGATTGATCTTTGAGCCTGCCTCAAATCCCTGGTAAGTGGTAGCTTACTGGACCTAAGCTCAATCGTCAGAGTGGCAACAACAAGTCTGTGGTCAGAATTCACAAACTGGGCACTTCTGTAGACTCTGCAGTTTTCTAAGAAGCTCCAGCATCTGCCTATGAAGATGTAATCGATCTCCTTCACCGCACCACAAGTATTGGAATACCAAGTCCAATGATATGGCTCAGGGCGCTGAAACCAGGATCCAGCGATTTGCAGCCTGTGACCTTTTGCAAAATCAATGAACATTTAGCCACTTTCACCATGGTCACCAGGTCCATGGGGACCGACACAATCCTCATAGTAAGCCCTGTCAGTTCCAGTGGTGCATTGAAGTTACCCATGACCAGAGAAGTGTCACCTCACGGGCACTCACCAACCACCAAGCAAAGTTGGAAATAAAATATCTCCCTCACCGAGACATCACTCACTGTGGATGGAGCATACACTGTGACAACATACAAGGCACTCAGAGAGTGCCGCAATCTGTGTCTCATAATATACTCATTGAAAGAAGTGACATCAGACACCATCAGAAGGAGCCCATCTACTACAGAAGCAGCCACTCCCTGAGTATGACAGCCATCAGAGCAACCAGACCAATAAAAGATGTACCCACCTAAAGAGATCTGGCCAGTCCCATGTCTGCGTACCTCAAGAGAGTGCTGCCACTGAAATGTGGAGTTTACACAGCTCCTCTGACAGCAGAAGAAGATGATCATTATACTGGAGAGACAAGACGTTCCATGTGCCTACCCAAATGGGCCACCTCAAAATTGGGACCGGCATGCTGCTATGCAGAGGGCGATGCCTCAGCACCACACCATTTTGATTCCCAACAGGCCTGACTCCATTGACTCTTCTGGGGATAGGGTTCCCAAGTGCTTTCCACAATCCCCTTCATAATGCGAGGAGCCTTCCCATGGGCAGCTGCAGCACAGTTACCCATGCAGAGAGCAGAACGGAGTCCTGTCTGTCGTCTCAGAGTTGCATGAAGGTTTTTTATGATGGCTGGAGTGTCCAATCCTGCCACCAACCCCCATGGTTTCCCTGCAAGTTGGAGGACCGCTTGCAGAGCCAGATGCAGTTTAACGTTATTCCCAGGACAAGCCTAACACTGTGTGATTTTTAGAATTCGTAGTCAAGCGACTACTCACACTGCATAATAGAGTGCCAGTCATATATATGTACTCAAACTGTACAAGCACATTTGATCTGATTGACTGCATGACATGGATGCTCATACTATACAAGCACATGGCTCTGGTGGACAGTTTTGACATTTTGCAATAATGCTTTAGCCATTTAAAAAAAAAAAAAACAATATGGCCATAGGCATCTGAAAATGTCAAAAAAGAAAAGAGCTGTGTTGCTGGTACAAAGAATAGGAAAAAACATAATTGAAGATGAGGGTGGTTGACAATATGATTTGTCTGTTTTACAGAGAGAATTGAATGTATGAAATTTATGCAGTTTACCATTGTGTGTGTTTATTTCAGGTTTTTCCAATAAACATTTCCTAAGTTGTTTTTGTCATTGACCATTTAGTTGTACGTGTGTTGGTAAATGATAGTTCGGTTTTTGAAATTGAAAAGGTGAAATGACCATGTCAACAATAATACCCAACATACTAGGTACTATGGCTGCTGCACAATGAATTTCAGGAGATCTGATGATGACATCAGAAATTCGGGTTGTAAGACTAGTCACACTACAAGACAGCCAAATGAATTTTCTGACATGACAGAAATTCCTCTGTTCGTACGACAACCCAATTATAAAATATAATTTGACATCGAAGCCCATCTCATACTGCATGTGAAATGATGGCGTCTAAAAATGCAAATTGAGCCTAAAATCTTGCCAAAAATCGCACAGTGTATGCCTGACATAATGGAGTATCCAGGAGGTTGATTTTGCATTCCATTAAGGTCTGAATCCTACATTCCATCTTTGAACTAAACAATGTTCACTATAATTAAGAATGAGAAAGCTGTATTTAGTATGTTACGATTGCCACAATGTTCATATGGAATAATCACAATGAGAGATCAGAACACGCACTCTCACAGGGTACTTGTGTGTGTTTTAGCTATTTGCATTACTGGCCTAAATACTGACAAGTGTATATCAGTAGTGAGCAACAACGTGAAGTCAGTTATTGGCGATGAAGCACTTATTGCTCAATTAACATTTCAATAGTTCATTTTAGATGTCTCACTTGTGAACACGTCTCACTATTAATTGCTTATTTTGTATTTGAATGACTCCTTGTGGACTCATTATGAACTATCTGGTTTAATCAAATATTTGGAAGGAAACAGAAGAGAAAAAAGTGAAGGACTGAGAATTTCTAATTGGTTTAAGGCTTCAAATCACTTGGATGATATCCTTGGAAAGGAAAAAAAAATCTATGCTACAAGAACAAGAATGTTATTGGGAAGGATTGGTTTCTAAAATAAGCAACTGGGTTGGAACAAAAATCTGCAGCCACTGTGGCTCTCCAGGACCAATGTTGTTCATCACTGGTCTATATTGTTATTTATTGAAAACATTAACAAATATAGATTGTTAAAATGGTTAGTTCTTCTACCTCACAGATCAAAAATATTGAGTAGTAGTGTTGTCATATGTACAGAGTACGGTGAAATTCTAACTTGCATGTCCAACCAACATAAAACACACCATCACACTCTGGCACCACGACAACCAGAAAAACACAAAACTTAATTTTAGTACATTACAGAGCCAATTACAAGAATTTAACCATATAATGAAATAGAACACATATCTCATCCAAGTGATCTGGGACTTCCATCTCCTATTTGAGAAAGATGTAAGTTAGTTGGTATCTTTGAATTGAGTAAGTGAATGTGTGTGTGTGAATATACACTGCAGTAGGCCTGTGCCCTGGGTGAGCTTCTATCATTCTAGTTTTAAACTTTAAAAGAAATCAAGAAACATAAGAAATTCTTCAATAGCCAGTTCAACAGATACAGTATAGTACAGCAACAATACAGAAGAGCCACTATACTCCATAGTATTGCACCTGTGGAGTGGAACGGAATTTACCAGAATTCCATTTGTATTCCATGTGCTGAATGAACCCCTGAATTCTGAACAACAAAAAATAATGTATAAAATTAAATGTTTTTATTTCCTGCATTAAAGTAAATGTTTATAAAGATATGAAGAGGCTTTCAAAGATTTTTAGTTCTTGCAAGATCTTGTGAAGTAAATTTTTGACAATTTTCATGTACTTCTTGCTTTTTTGCCCTTACATTTTAGTGTCATTTCTTGCAGCTTTTGTCGTCACAAGTGACAGGAAGAACAGTGAAGCTGTAATGGTGTACCTACAACATACGGTATATTTAGCTGTTAACCTATTTAAAAGGAGTCAGACAATGCGATAGCTGTTTTTCTCACACTATGTAACTTCCAGAAAAGCAAAATTACAATAGAATATCCAATGTATCAGTAGCAGCACTGGGATTTTATAAAGTGATGCACCTAAATTTTTCACGATTGGGCTTTTATTTTTATTATAAAATATACATTAATTTTTAAAATACATATAATTTTTAAAGCCCATTTATACCAAGTGGGGAACAGGGGCATCCTTTTTTTGTTTTTTGCTTGTCTCCTTTGAAAATATTTTTGTTAACAATAATTTAAATCAACAGGCAAATGGTGAAAATGAACTGACTGCCTACCATCTAGGAAAACGTACGAGTTACCAGCCCATCGCATTCCCTGATATTATGTGTTATAATTTTAACCATCAACATTAAAATGCAGTAACATCAAACAGACAGATTGCCCTTTTTGGCAACAGGAATGGCATTCATTGCAATGTGTGTATTTACAAAGTGCTGCCCTGTGAGTTTTAATTCACTTATTTCTTGAACATGCTGGATGCCTAAACATTAGAATCCATGAGTGAAGCTGTCTTCAGTTATGTTAGAAACAAAATACCTACACATTTCTGCAAAAAAAAAAAAAACAAAACAAACCTTCGAATGTCCACATCTTGAAAATGCATAGATCAAAGTACAGATAAGAGGAGAATACTTCACATGGAATAAGGTCATTAGTGGAGTCTCTCAGGGGTCTGTCATTAGGATGTAACTTTTTCTGACTTACTGTATATTAATTAAATACATTTTGATATTGTTAGTAAATCTGTGAACTTTGCAGAGGATAATAAGAATTAGAGGAATGGTAGACACTAAAGTGGCAGTAAAAACAATTCAAGAAGACTTGGATAAGCTTCGGAATTGGGTGAACACTTGGCAAATGCAGTTGAATGTAAAAAAGTGCAAAGTGCTACATGTGGGAAAAAGGAACATCAATTACAAATACAAGATGGAAGACACTTTCTTAAAAAGAAGCAATATCCAAAAAGTATTTAAGGGTTTATGTTGACACAAGATTTTCAACATCAGAAGCTATTAAAAGATAAAATATTAGGTTATGTTTTAAAAACTGTTGAATATAAATCAGGACGGCACGGTGGCGCAGTGGGTAGAGCTGCTGCCTCGCAGTTAGGAGACCCGGGTTCGCTTCCCAGGTCCTCACTGCATGGAGTTTGCATGTTCTCCCTGTGTTTGTGTGGGTTTCCTCCCACAGTCCAAAGACATGCAGGCTAGGTGCATTGGCGATCCTAAACTGTCCCTAGTGTGTGTGTGTGTGTGTGCGTGGGTGTGTGTGTGCCCTGTGGTGGGCTGGTGCCCTGCCCGGGGTTGGTTTCCTGCCTTGTGCCCTGTGTTGGCTGGGATTGGCTCCTAACTGACCCTGTAGTTAGGATATAGCGGGTTGGATAATGGATGGATGAATATAAATCAAGGGATATTATACTCAGACTATATAATGTCCTACCGAGACTGGTCACCACAGTACAAGAAGGGCATAGTAGCAGTTGAAGCTGTGCAGAGGAGAGCAACCAAGTGCATCCCAGAATTAAAGGACATGTCCTACGCCGACAGACTTTCAGACTTAAAAATGTTCAGTCTTAAGCAGAGAAGAATGCAGTGGAAGCTAATAATGGAGTTCAAAATTCTATAAAAGGCATTGATAAAGTAGATCCATCAGAATTCTTTCAACTACACAGTGAATCAAATACTCAAGGACACCAGTGTAAATGAAGGCATAGCGCATTAAGAACTAAAGCCAAGAAGAACTTCTTTACAAAAAGAGTTGTAAAGTACCAAGGTATGTAGTGGAAGAAGAAACCATGACAACCTTTAAGAAGAATCTGGATGAGATACTGAGATAGTTTAACTATTAGATAAACAGTGGCACTTCATGCACTGAATGGTCTCCTCTTGTTTGTCAAATCTCTTTTGTTCTTATGTTCTATGAACCAGTAAGTCACAAAGCTGTGCACCTTACAGGCATTAATAAAAGTTGCAAACTTGAGCAGAGATTTAGTTGGTGGCTCATGAATATCAGACAAAATTGGTAACCTTGGCCGATTCTTTTTTTGAAGTTGTTGTATATTTTCCAGCATACTCAGTAGTAGTGTTGGTAGCAAACCCATCAGTAAAGCTGGCACTGCCAGCAGTAGGGATTTTCACCTACTATTGAGGCATCACTGAAATTTTTAGTACAGACATCAGACTCTGTAATGTTTTGCAATTCTGTTTTTTTTCTTTTTCCTAATAAAACCCAAGAGGCTGTTTGCTAAGACTTTGCTCATGCTTATTTACATTTCAATCATGCATACCTTTATAACAGGTAAATTACATAAGTTAATAGCTGATAACCACCTGTTAATGTCAGATGTACTAAGTGATTGTGATTGGTAAAGTCAATCTTATATAAAACTTGTTTGGTAAACATATCCAGTATAATTGCCATCCATACTGTACATCAACTTTCCATGTTATTTTATCACTGTAGAATTGAATTTAAACTGCCAAATTTGCTGTCTAGGTTTTTAATTACGGAATATTTTAATCAAGAAAGATACATACTATGTATATATGCAATACATGCAAATCTTCATTTGTAAAAGACAAAAAATAAAAAATGAAGCTACAAAAGTGGGTGAGACAGGCAGGGTGCTGCTACAGATTTTAGGCCCCCATAAATGGATATCATATTGGGCCCTCACCCAGACTAAATCAACCCTGTACCCTGTGTTAAGCCCCACACAGCCACCCATTCAGAGCTTTTGATAACTTTACCTGAGCAGAATGATATTTCCCTAGTTGAGTCCCATACTAACTAGGGCTGTCAAGTTAGCCAAAAAATATGGTTTGAATATTAAAATAAAAATAAGTAAATATTCATATTTATTCAAACTTAGGTTAACAATTCTAGGTGGTATTTGTTTATATATGCTTTTTTATGTATTTGTATTATGATAACAGTGGCAACATCAAGAACAAAGGCCATCAGGAAAAATAATGGCAATAATAGCAACTGTTACATTTGAGTATAAGAGAACAGATGTATTCTATAAAACACAAACGCTGCACAGCCATCTTGTCTTCAGTGTAGAACTGACATCTGGATTAGCAACAACTTATTCAGGTAGCAAGCCCTAAAATCCACCAGGAGAAAGAACTGAAATCCTTCTGAGCCACATATGTTGGCCCCAAAGACTGATTAAATGTTTACTTTTTTTACTTGTGGTACACCTGCAAAGCATGATTCCCGGACATTTTTCATTCCTGCATTCCCGGGAATGAATCTGCTGTAATTCCCGGGAAAACAGGAACAGCCAAGCTCGCATATATAGCGTGTAAAGAGCGCTTCAGAGCTTCAGAGCAACGGCAAGCGCGGGAGTTGTTTAGAACAAGTGTATCAGTATCTGATGATTGTGCCGCCTACTTCAGTGGAGACAGAGCGTGCTTTCTTAGCAGCTGGCATACTTCTGCACGAAGGTGCGTTCTTGGACGACTGCACGCTGGACATGTTAATAATAATAAATTTCATTTATATAATGCTTTTCTCAGTACTCAAAGCGCTATCCACACAAGGAGGAACCAGGAAGCGAACCCACAAACTTCCACAGTCTCCTTACTGCAAAGCAGCAGCACTTACCACTGCGCCACCTGTGAAGACGTTGTGCTTTCTATGCTCTTATTACCGCAACTAAAGATACATGTACTTAAATGACAGCATGAGCTCCTTGTAGGTAAGGTAAGTCTTTTATTTGTGTCACCATATTGCAGTAGTTTTATTAAAAATAAGCGTCGGTCGTTCTAAAACCGTCCACATGTGAGATGGCCGTGCACTGTATGATGCCCGGGAGCCCGGGATTCCCGGGAATGAAATGCGGGATTCCTGAATTCCTGGGAATGGATAAACCCATCTGGGAATGGATTCCCCAGCGGCAACTTTTAAACGTAAGGGGCGCTTAAAAATCCCTTTCTCTGTGGGCACTAAGTGTATGTATATGTGTATATGTATGTTTGTGCATTACTACCTGTAATGCACATATTAAGCCCAGATGATATCAGCCAAGATTGCTTAACCAAACAATATGCAGCATTACTGTATTTATTTTTATTTATTTTTCCCCAGCTAAGCAAATTTTTTGCTCCTTCAGGTCAGAAGGTCTATTTAGTCTATTTAGATTGTGGCACTGAAAATAAGAAATATAATGCCTATTTTTGTGTCTCACAAATGAAGTACCTGATGATGTTTAAATGTTTAGTCATTATGGTTTTCATTTACAGATGTTTTCAAAACAACTTAAATGTCGTAAAATGAGTTTGAGTGTTTACCTGGAAAGTATAAGCTAACAAAGAATACAGAGCAAATTTTGAAGAAATTTTCAAGAGGTATAGGATATCGTTAGGTTTAAAAAATGCAGCTGATTCAGGGTAAATAGATTGTGTGGACCTCAGCTTCGTAAGTCTATAGCACTGTGTAAGAGATAGCCCGGCCACAGACAGACACGACACCAATGTCCAAAACACATGGGTTTATTTACAATAATATTTACAATATGGTTCCACCCACGCACACACTATTCCTCAGTCCTTTATCTCTTCGGCTGCCTCCACTCCTCTCTCATAAGCTCTGTCTTCCTCCTCCCAAATCTGGCTCCTCGATGGGAGTGAGGCGGCCCCTTTTATCATGCCCCGGATGTGCTCCAGGTTCTTGGTGATGGTCTTCCGGCAGCACTTCCTGGTGTGGCGGAACTGCTGTCTTCCAGGGCTCAGGAACCATCCAGGCAGCCCCTTGGTTGGGCCCTTGATGGAAATCAGGGGGGCTGCCCTCTTGCGTCCAGGGAAGATATTGCCCCTTTCCCGGTCCTTCCCTGATCCAGGCGTCCCGGTAGGGGCAAGGTCCCTGGTCATCTGCCACAACTGATTCGTGGTTGGGTGCTGCAAGTGGAGCCAGCAGCCAGAATGAAACAAAATGGGGTCTTTGACTCCTTTATAGATTGAGCAAAACTGTAGCCTGAATATTTTTAATTATATCACATTTCTTCTTCAACTATTTTGTGGTAAGCCAGCAGTCACGTAAGACTGAAACTAATTCTGTGACACTTCACTGAAGAGCTCTTTAAAGAGAAAAATTTAAAGCATTATAACAATAAAAGCATAATCAGAAGTATGCCAGATATTTTTCTATTTGCATTAATGAGAACCTCTCAGCATAAAACAACAGACAGGAATCATAGGTTTAGGAGTGGATCGGAACAGGATCAGGTTTTATGAAGATGATAAGTGTTCAAAATTACGAAAAAGCTGAACGTGAAAGTGATGTGCAAAACTAGATGTGTAAAATTCTGCAGCATTAAACAGCATGTCTGGAGTAATGCAATGTCAAAGTGAGTACAAGGTAAAACAAAAATAGGTTCTTTTACAATCGAACATCAGTCTTTTCCTTCAAATCCTGTTTCAAATAAAATTGAATTGTATTTGAATGCTGGCATTTGATATGACAGTCCTAATACTGAACTATCCACTGTGAGATATGGCCGGCTATTTATCCCAGCCAATACCCCCAGGCCGCCAGATGGAGCCCTCCTTGCAACATGGAGGTACCCTGAATGCCAGCAGGGAATTATGGACAGTGGACTTTTAATGCACAACCCTGCTAGATACCACAGGGGCAACCAGGAGTCGCTACAGGAGGCCCAGGGTTTGTTATTTGCACCATAACCCGGAACTGCGTCTTAATCACAGCGACACAAGGAATGACGTGCTTCCGGGGTGAAGAAAAAGGATTTTTATCTGACCCAGAAGTGTCCCATGTCACATGGACAGAGAAGGCGAAACACTTCCGGGTCAAGGACTATAAAAGGATGATGGGAAATCCCAGACGCAGAGCTGAGTTTGGAGGCAGGGTGGCTAAGCGTCTGGGAGATTGGAGGATTCTTTATTATTGAGTATAGTGGAGTGGTGGTGCTTTGTGCACGTTATTATTATAATAGATATTGATCTTTGGACTTTTATCTGGTGTCTGACGTCTGGTCTGAGGGTTCAAGGGGTCAACAGTGCTTCTATTTGTCACACCACTAAACGGGCAAAACTGATTTAGCAAGGTGAACAAACAATGATAGCTCATAGTTTTATTAAAAAGCTGTCTAGCATTAAAATCATTTGTCCATTCCATGTGGATAATTTAATAATATGCAAATGTCTGCATGGATTATTCAAAATGACTTCTAATTTAGGGCGGCACGGTGGTGCAGTGGTAGCGCTGCTGCCTCGCAGTTAGGAGACCCGGGTTCGCTTCCCGCGTCCTCCCTGCGTGGAGTTTGCATGTTCTCCCCGTGTCTGCGTGGGGTTCCTCCGGGTGCTCCGGTTTCCTCCCACAGTCCAAAGACATGCAGGTTAGGTGGATTGGCGAATCTAAATTGGCCCTAGTGTGTGCTTGGTGTGTGGGTGTGTTTGTGTGTGTCCTGCGGTGGGTTGGCACCCTGCCTGGGACTGGTTCCTGCCTTGTGCCCTGTGTTGGCTGGGATTGGCTCCGGCAGACCCCCGTGACCCTGTGTTCAGATTCAGCGCATTGGAAAATGGATGGATGGACTTCTAATTTATGTATTTATTTTTTTATCTTTTGGTTTCTGAGTCCAATTGGACGATCCTGATGTAAACCAGTTTGTTTGCACCAAATATGGAGAATGGACTAATGCTAATAAACTGACCTTTCTTTGAGAAAAAACTGAGTGACAAATAGTCCTATCTTCTCTCTTTCAAGCTTTTCTTGTCATTCTTAACTTCAGTATTTCAATAAAGTGAAACAAAGACACGCCTACCAAGTGTATGGATTGCCATTCTGATTAAAATTTGTGAGGAACAGCCTGAGCCATTCTGGCTGGGGGTGGGAGTGGGGGGGGGGGGGTACCATGTACTGTACTGTACAGTGTGGATTGCTATTTTAGCAAAATATATTTGTTTCCATGTAATAAGTAAGTTATTCTCTTAAATATACTTTCAGTAAGTAAGTAATAAAAACTGTTCCATATTTCTGAGGACCACTGTCAATGAGGGAGTTTTTTTTTTACTTCGCGTGTGTTGTGCTTAAAAACCGTGTACCATATTCTTGAATGTGATAAAGTGTAGAATTAGATTATTATCCTGCTTCCAGCTATTCTATTTGATTCATTTTTTTTTTCGGTTTCTGAATAAATTTTCTTTTTGTACATGTTTGTTTCCTTTTACACAATTTTAAAACAAAGGCTAAAAATTTTCTGGAGCAGCACCCTCACTAATTTTAGCTACGAGCCGCCACTGGGTTCAACTTAAGTTTGGCTGGCTTATGGATCACAGATCATAATGTCTCAAGAAGAGAAGAGGCATTAGAGAATAGTTAAATAAGGTCAGGTCCATAATCTAAATATTATTTTTTCCCCTGTTCCTTCTGTCATGTGACTACTACATAATTAATGTTACACAGCAAAAGACACAGATTGGAAGAACCAGGGGCAAAGCAAAGGGAGTGGCATTAGGCAGAACCTAAGCCGACAGCTGACAAACAAGGTAGGAACTGCACTTGACAAATTTAAGAGCATCTGACTAAAAAAGGCAGAGGTGAAATCCAAAATGAGAGTTCTAGAGTCAAAAACCAAATTGTACCGAACAGAACAAACCAATGAACATAAATAACTTTCACAGATAAAATTGCACAGTGCTACAACAAACATTAAAAGGTGTGATTTTCTTTAATAACCCAAAAATATATTTGCATAACAGATGTTGCCAAATTACAAAAGGAGATGGTCTGGCCCAGAGGTACGTACATAGCATATGAGAGGAAGTGCTTGGGGCAGAGAAAACACATGACAAAATCCATATTACTCCTAAGTACGGATATGTTTCAATTGCCATGAAAAGAAATGATAATCCCTTCCCATGGGCTCACTTCCTGTAGCAGGGGCCAAGGAGGTTAGGTGCAGTGTGAGTTGGGTGGTGGTCGAAGGCGTGGACCTTGGCGGTCCGATCCTCGGCTACAGAAGCTTACTCTTTGGACGTGGAATGTCACCTCTCTGAAGGGGAAGGAGCGTGAGCTAGTGTGCGAGGTCGAGAGGTTCCAGCTAGATATAGTCGGGCTCACCTTGACGCACAGCATGGACTCTGGAACCAATCTCCTTGAGAGGGGCTGGACTCTCTACCACTCTGGAGTTGCCCCTGGTGAGAGGCGCAGAGCTCATACTCATTGCCCCCCCCCCCCCGACTTGGAGCCTGTTCATTGGGATTCACCCCAGTAGACGAGAGGGTAGCCTTCCTCTGCCTTCAGGTGGGGGGACAGATCCTAACCGTTGTTTGCGCATATGCGCCAAACAACAGTCAGGAGTACCCACCCTTTTTGGAGTCCCTGGAGGGGGTACTAGAGGGCACACGTTCTTGGGACTCCCTCATTCTGCTCGGAGACTTCAATGCTCACGTGGGCAATGACAGTGAGACCTGGAAGGGCGTGATTGGGAGGAATACCCCCCCCCCCCCCCCCAATCTGAACCAGAGTGGTGTTTTGTTATTGGACTTCTGTGCTCGTCACGGATTGTCCATAACGAACACCATGTTCAAGCACAGGGGTGTCCATATGTGCACCTGGCACCAGGACACCCTAGGCCTCAGTTCGATGATCAACTTTGTGGTCGTGTCGTCAGACCTGTGGCCAAATGTCTTGGACACTCGGGCGAAGAGAGGGATGGAGCTGTCAACTGATCACCACATGGTGGTGAGTTGGCTTCGATGGTGGGGAAGGATGCTGGTCAGACCTGGTAGGCCCAAACGTATTGTGAGGGTCTGCAGGGAACGTCTGACAGAGTCCCCTGTCAGAAGTAGTTCAACTCCCACCTCTGGCAGAACTTCGACCATGTCCCGAGGGAGGTGGGGGACATTGAGTCCGAATGGGCCATGTTCTGTGCCTCTATTGTTGAGGTGGCTGACCGGAGCTGTGGCAGTAAGGTGGTCGGTGCCTGTCGTGGTGGCAATCCCCGAACCCGTTGGTGGACACAGGCGGTGAGGGATGCCGTCAAGCTGAAGAAGGAGTCCTACAGGACCCTTTTGTCCCGTGGGACTCCGGAGGCAGCTAATAGGTACTGGCAGGCCAAACGCAATGTGGCTTCGGTGGTTGCTGAGGCAAAAACTCAAGCGTGGGAGGAGTTTGAAGAGGCCATGGAGAACGACTTCCAGACGGCTTCGAGGAGATTCTGGTCCACCATCCGGCATCTCAGGAGGGGAAAGAGGTGCAGTGTCAACACTGTGTATGGTGGGGATGGTGCGTTGCTGACCTCGACTCGGGATGTTGTGGGTCGGTGTGGGGAGTACTTCGAAGACCTCCTCAATCTCACTAAGCATGCCTTCCAATGAGGAAGCAGAGCCTGGGGACTCGGAGGTGGGTCTTCCCATCTCTGGGACTGAGGTCACCGAGGTGGTAAAAAAACTCCTTGGTGGCAGGGCCCATGGGGTGGATGAGATACGCCTGAAGTTCCTCAAGGCTCTGAATGTTGTAGGACTGTCTTGGTTAACACGCCTCTGCAACATCGCATGGACTCAGGGACAGTGCCTCTGGATTGGCAGACCGGGTGGTGGTCCCCCTCTTTAAGAAGAGGGACCGGAGGGTGTGTTCCAACTACAGAGGGATCACACTCCTCAGCCTCCCTGGAAAAGTCTATTCGGGGGTCCTGGAGAGGAGGGTCCGTCAGATAGTTGAAACTCCATTTCAGGAGGAACAGTGTGGTTTTCGTCCTGGTCACAGAACAGTGGACCAGCTCTACACCCTTGGCAGGGTACTGGAGGGTGCATGGGAGTTTGCCCAACCAGTCTACATGTGTTTTGTGGACTTGGAAAAGACATTTGACCATGTCCCTCTGGGAATCCTGTGGGGGTGCTTCAAGAGTATGGGGTACCAGACCCCCTGATAAGGACCGTTCGGTCCCTGTACAACCGGTGTCAGAGCCTTGTCTGCATTGCTGGCAATAAGTCGAACCCGTTTCTGGTGAGAGTTGGACTCCGCCAGGGCTGCCCTTTATCACCAATTCTGTTCATAACTTTTATGGACAGAATTTCTAGGTTGAGAGGGTCCGGTTTGGTGGGCTCAGGATTGGGTCACTGCTTTTTGCAGATGATGTTGTCCTGTTTGCTTCATCAGGCCATGATCTTCAGCTCTCTCTGTATCGGTTCGCAGCCAAGTGTGAAGCGGCTGGGATGGGAATACAGCACCACTAAATCTGAGACCATGGTCCTTAGCCGGAAAAGGGTGGAGTGCTCTCTTGGGGTTGGAAGCGAGATCCTGCCTCAAGTGGAGGAGTTCAAGTATCTCAGGGTCTTGTTCACGAGTGAGGGAAGAATGGAGCGGGAGATTGCCAGGCGGATCAGTGCGGCGTCCGCAGTGATGTGGGCTCTGCATCGGTCTGTCATGGCGAAAAAGGAGCTGAGCCGTAAGGCAAAGCTCTCAGTTTACCAGTCCATCTACGTTTCTACCCTCACCTATGGTCATGAACTGTGGGCAGTGACCGAAAGAACAAGATCGCGAATACAATCTGCTAAAATGAGTTTCCTCTGCTGGGTGTCTGGGCTTTCCCTTAAAGATAGGGTGAGAAGCTCAGTCATCTGGGAAGAGCTCAGAGTAGAGCCACTGCTCCTCTGCATCAAGAGGAGTCAGGTGAGGTGGCTTAAGCATCTGATCAGGATGCCTCCTGGACGCCTCCCTGGTGAGGTGTTCCGGGCACGTCTAACCAGGAGGAGGTCCTGGGGAAGTCCCAGGACACTCTGGAGGGACTATGTCTTTCGGCTGTCCTGGAAACGCCTTGGGATTCCCCCATAAGAGCTAGTAGCAGTGGCCAGGGAGAAGGAAATCTGTGCATCTCTGCTCAAGCTTCTGCCTCCGCGACCCGGGTGGAAGAAGATTAGTGGATGGATGGATGGATGGATGGATGGAAAATCTTGAAGAGCCCCTGAATTCTTATTCAACTTTACTGAGAAGTCAAGCAAAATGACACCTTCTATTGGCTAACTAAAGAGATTACAATATGCAAGCTTTAGAGGCAACTCAGGTCCCTTCTTCAGGCAAGACTACAGCCATAATAGCTAACACGGTACAACACCCTAGTACTATTCAACTTTAGTAAACTTTGGTCCAACTGTTTTTGACCCCATAGTCTTAATTTTGTGCATTTTGTTTCTAGTGCAAACTTTTTGTTTGTCACTGTGTCTGTACTTTCCCTTATATGCTTCTTGAATTAACTGTTTTTTTCCTTCACTACTCTGTTTGTATAAACCTACATTTTAATCTACTCTTTTATTTAATTTGTGCATAGTAAATGCTTGACAGTGTCACTATGTTTCACATGATAAAACTGAAAGCAACATTTAAAGATAGCATAAAAATAATAATTATCAGGAAAAGATCAAAGACCAATAATAAAAGACAAACAAAAGACAAACAGGAAGCAGTCTCTTATGATTTGCATTTCTTTGGTATTTTAATATTGCAAATTTAATCCCATTTTACATTTTACTGGAGTGTTTTGGGTCTTAGAATTAATTTCTACTATTACTTCTTTTGAATTCTTTCTTTTTGATGTAGTTATATTTATTTTATATTTTCCCGAAATGCCAATTTGGAATGCTTGGGTGTCACTATTTTGCATATATGTTGCTAAGGAGTTGACGATCTTGGTGACATTAAGTACTTTGTCAAAGGCCACGGAGTATAAACTCAGTCTATTGGTGTTCTACATTTTTCTAACAAAGAATAGGCACCTGTGTTTAAATGTTTGGGTTTAGCACTAGTGCTTTTGTTTTTCAACTAAGAGTTTGGATTTCATTTTTGGCATTGATGCTGGGCTTTTTGATCTTTCTGGTTGCAGTCTCTTTTTCTGGCTGTCGACTTCTCTTTTTCCTGATTTCTGTTCTTTCTACTCTTGTGTCATGCTGTTTTTATTGTTGGTATAACTCACTCACCCATTCATTTTACACACGTTCTTTTTCTGTAACAAGAATTTGAATTGGAAAATAAAGAGAAAATGTCCTTTAGTGCGCAAAATATTAAAGGTTAAAGTGGTGATGCCCAAGCACAATTTTTAGACATATTTGAGTATTTGTATACTAAAAAAAATAGCATGTCACGTCATGGCCTTTTCTTCTTACTCCATTTTACAAGGATATGTCAAAAAGTACAGAGAATATATCTATTAAAATGAATACAAAAAAACACAGTTTACATGAGCAGCAATTTTGACAAATCTATTAACACAGTTAATCCAAAGGTAACACGTGTCATGGTATTGTTCAGTAATCTCAGTGATACTGGACTTGGATGGGCAACCTAATCATTCTTCATCAGTGACACTTGTGTAGCCATTCTTTAACATGCTGTATCAGTCCCTTTAAGTACACTTTGCACTTTGATAATACAGTTTTCCAATCTGTTCTGAAAGTCAGTGATGCATCTGTTCTTCTGATACACTTTAATGTCACAAAAACTTGTTGAACTTAGTATTTTTTGTTAGTACTTAAGAATCATCTGTGCATGCAATATCTTGGTTTTTCTTTCTGGTGCAAAGAACCCCACATTACAATAAAAAAAACTTTGTAGACAATTTGACCCCATGGAAGCTTGAGGCCAGGAAAAAAACAGTGAGGAAATGTTTGACTAAAGTCAAATATTATGAGCAGACGCTGAATATGGTTTTTCACTAAGTACATCCCCACCATCAACCTGTGTGGCACTGTCTCTTTGTTGATGACAACACTGCATTATATCTTGCCACCTGCTGTGACCCTGAACCACCCCAACATCCTCTAAGTGAGCAAAGTCAAAAAGTATTGTGACAGGTTGCACCACAGCATAGCAACAAGATGATAAAGATAACTACTTAGTGTATAGCTATTAACATTTAAATAGTTATGTAGAGATGCACTTACTTTTAGGCAGAGAAGGAAGTGCAGAGGAATGTGGACATGGAACACTACAGGACCCAGATGTACCTTAGCCAGGTGAGGAAAGAAGAGCCCATGGTAATGCTGCAGGGAAAACAGAAGGATGATTTTGTGTCAGCATGGACTAAGGAGCAAAGCCTGGGTAAAAGGACATAGAAAATACTGGAGAGGGAAACAGACAGGTTCTGCTTGCCCTTCTTTGGGTGGTAATGCATGCAAGTGAGGGGACTCGTTAGGAGAAATGCTTCAGGAAAGGGAGCATACTCTGTGGCTCGATTGTGAGAGGGGTTGGATGTGTCAAGGGGCGGGAATTGGTCGCAGCAGTTCCACGGCCATATAACATCAGGAAGACAGGACATGGTTGTTATTTTTCTGCCAGTCCATGAACACCAACATGGAGGGGCAATGTTGTAAAGATACCCCAAGGGCATTAAAGAGGGGCTGATTGGATGAGCTAAGTGCCCAGTTCTTTTTGTGTAAATAGTCTTGCCAATCCTTTGTCTTTTTCTTGATTTTGAATGGAGAAGCAAGAAAAATTTGCTTTTGTAAAGATTTTTCCTGTTTTGTTATTTGATGTTTCATCTGAGCTATGTTCGTTTCTAAGTGACACTGTACTGATTTTTCTTTTGAAAAATTTTCTTTTGATTGCATATTTTAGTTGTTTTACCACTATAAATAAAATAAGCACTGCTTTTTTTCTCTTTTGTATCTATGGATCTCTGTGTATCGTTTCTGTCAACCACTGATGCTCTGTCATGAACTACAAGATGTTCAGGGTGAAGTGTACATGTCTGGGGGTACAGGGGCATCACAGGTATATGTCAGAAACCTGACATATGGTGAGAAGTAACTGTGTGCCACATTTTAGGCCTGTGGTTTGAAAAACAAAGCTGTGAATAATGAACAATCAGTAATTGTGCTTTATAGATAATAAAAAATGATAGTCTTGGTTTAATGTTACAGCAGACCATTAACACTAAAATTACCAAAGCCTATGAAAAAACTCATAAATCCAGCCCACCTTAAATCCCTTCACACCTCTCCATCTGCATCTTTTGTCTTCTAAATGTGTCAACTAACACAAGCAGCAAGCAGCCTGTAATACCATTTCCCCCACCGCCACAGAACAGGCAAGAAGTTCTCCCAGTTCAAGCCTTGATTATCTTGGAGTGAAGTGGTGGAGTTTTAGAGGGGAAATAATAGATCGTTATTTGGAATACATACATACAATTCATATGTATTCCGTGTCTACAACAATCTATGTAAACACATCATTTAAACAGAAACGTTTTTCATGTTTTAGTAATAAATGATGAAATATAGACACAAACTGTTTATGTGTGAAGGCTGAAGTCCAAATATCAAATAAACACTTTCACAAAAGTTAATTTCCACAGGATCCCATGCTATAATTACAATTTAATAAATGTAATAATGACACATACCACAAAATAAATCAGCTATCTCATGTTTTAACAGTGGACAAAGAGTGCTCAGCCTCGTGAAGTCTGACATCCAGTATAGGGTAAAGTGACCTGGAAAACCGATGCACCTTATAAAGGTGGCAATAAAAATACCCTTAAATTAAATAATGACAAAATATACAAGTAAGGGCTAAAGCCAGCAGCAGTCCCATGTGCCACGTGAAAGCTGAGGATTAGCATATACATTTCCTTAGGAGATGTATGTTATCAGAATTTCCTGGTAGTTGCGAGTTTTTAGATGCCCTTTTTATATTGGAAGTCCTTTTATGATATAAAATGCTGCCCCTGACATGAAAATAAGAGATCGATGGTGGAACGCAGAGGATAACAGGCCTGTTAGAAGGAAGTGGGTCTGGTCAGAGATAGAAGTAAACAGGAGAACAAAAGGAGGTAAGAGATCAAACATGGAAGAGAATGGAGTGAAAAGAAAGGAATTAGACAAAACACAAATAAGATTCACCATTTAATTCTTCTTCTTCTTCTTTTGGCTGTTCCCGTTAGGCATAATGGGACCTGTTAAGGACAAACAGATGTTTTAATTGTTGAGTGTGCTTGTGTTTTTTCATAATTCCACATTTTCCAAGGCATTGATAAAATAAGTACAAAAAAAGTGTGATGTTTGTGTGTCAGTTTGGGTTCAAGAAAGGAGGCGGAGCCACAAACTTCCATTTTCCCAATTAATTTTTTTTGTTAGCCAGCATTTAAACTATAATATTATGTAGCTTATGGGCAAAAAAATAGATGTGGGATAGTTTGATCATGGTTTTAGTATTCAAAGCTGTGTTGTGGTTTATTACCAAAATGGAAAGTAGTTGCATAATTAATTTGTATTTTGTAATGTGACAGATGTTTAATTTTTGTTGTAAAAGTAATTAATAACACAGAAGAGGAAGGCAGATTGTTTTAAAATTATTTATGAAGGCTTTTTTCCCTTCTACTCGCTTATGTCAGGGTAATGTCAGCTCTCTTTGATGCTTGTCTCATCACCTTCTCTCTCTCAACAGCTGTTTCTCTGCTTTGATGGGCTACAAATGATTGGTTAGTCTCCATTCTCCTGGGGATTAGAAGGCAGGTTTATATCAGAGGATGGCAAAAAGTGTTTTGTTTGCTTCTGTTAGACAGTGCCTTAAAACCTGCAGGCAAAGTACAGTAGAATACAAAGGCATCATCAGTCTTGTAAACTTTGAATGTTTAAAATGTTTGCTTTATGGTGCCAAACATTGGCTTTGTTTCAATGAAATAATTTTGACAGCACACCTGAGGAACAAGTAAGAAGAGAAACTTCTGAAAAAAACAATGCAGCTGTTGTTAGACATGTTGAAAATATATATCAAGAAAGTTCACCACTGACAAATTAAAAGTAAGAAAAACATCTCTGTTATTCTCTGTATCATATATTTCTGGGTAATTTCTTCAGGATAATTTATAATAAATATAGCATCCATACTTTCGTGCTCCCGCATAAGTGTAACAGCCTATGCTGCCAATTAGTATTTGTATACTGCCAACAAGCACCCCACCACCTTAAGTTTACATTTACATAGGCTTACAACATTTCCCAGTCTAATGTCAACTGTAGACTGTTTCAGTCCAAAAATGCATATTCTGTTCATGAACATCTAATGTAATATTAATTTACAAGGACAAATAAACCAAAGGAACAACAAAATAAGAAAAAGTCACTAGCAGTTATAATTATTTAACATTAGTTCTCCTGAAGAAGCTAATACAGCATTTACTGCATATTCTCTAATTTTCTTGCTCAGAAATACAGTACTGTATATCCATTTCTATTTTGTCTTTACAGGGGTTGTACAAGTACTGTACAAGGAATTATTCTTAGCTTGAAACATTTGGGTGCCGTGTTCTTCCCTTTTTTCCCTTATTCTATTTAAACTATTCAAGTCTTATTTAAATACATACTATCCAATAATTTTGTTATTAAATCAGGCCAATTTTACTTTTATGTAGCTTCTACTCAGTAATTTTAATATGCATTTTTTACATCTACTATGCAGTTGGATATGTCTTAACATCCTATTTGGCACATGCATAATTCCATTTCATAAGGAATGGACACCTGTGCCACCAACCACTGGAGGTATTTCCAGGTCTGAAGCAATAAACAATTCCTTTAATCTGAATTTGGAAATATTTCTTACCTATGTGTTTTGCTTTTGTAAAATCCAGATTTCAAATTGGACCACTACTTCGGGATGCAGTATATATGATTTACCGTTGTATCATATTTACAATTGGACACCTTTGTGAGCCAGGGCTAGAGATAGTATGATATTACATTTTGACTATTGTCAATGTAATTCTTTATATTCACAATTCAATGTTAAAATGCATCATATTTTAAAAAAAATGTTGCTAAGCATTATTTATAAAGTGATTGTTTAAATACATTTCAGCTCACCTTTATGTATGTGAAGAGTGTACATTCATTCAGGAAATTCTGAGTAAGTGCATAGTTATTTTAACTCATATTACAATTAAATTTAACTTTGATGTTAGAGTTCTCCACTGTGACTTTGAACAGGATTAAATTGGTTTGAAAACAATGAATATAAGGATGAAAGTTCTCAAGAGGGCGGCATGGTGGCGCAGTGGGTAGCGCTGCTACCTCGCAGTCAGGAGACCCAGGTTCACTTCCCGGGTCCTCCCTGCATGGAATTTGCATGTTCTCCCCGTGTCTGTGTGGGTTTCCTCCAGGTACTCCGGTTTCCTCCCACAGTCCAAAGACATGCAGGTTAGGTGCATTGGCGATCCTAAATTGTGTGTGAGCCCTGTGGTGGTCTGGCGCCCTGCCTGGGGTTTGTTTCCTGCCTTACGCCCTGTGTTGGCTGGGATTGGCTCCAGCAGACCCCCGTGACCCCGTAGTTAGGATATAGCGGGATGGATGGAAGTTCTCAAGACTGCATTATATATTATTACAAGTGGTTCCCAAACTCCGGCCTGGGGACCAAATGTGGTTGCAGATTTTTGTTCTGTTTTTAATTGGACTCCTAGCCTAATTAAGTCAGCTGTATTTCTCTGCTTCTGTGTTTGGGGTCAATGCAGAAATTGGAGAAACAAGATAGTAATGTTTAATTATTAAAATGTACTAAACATTTTTTTTACCTTTTACCAATATTTTCATCCTGATCTTCATTTTGCTTTTCCAGGTGTTCTGGTTATTTAATCCATAATTTACTAATTAGGGGGTCTGATGCTCAAGTAGTTGTACACTTTTATCATTCTGTGTCGTTTGCTCCAAGTGTTTGCTCTTCTTGTTTTTAATTGTCATTATTATTAGGATACAATGAAGAAAGGAAGCAGGAAAAGGGCAAAATCATAAGAAAACAAAAACAACTGAGTTACGGATTTAAAGCCATAGAAAAAAATGAAGTATTTCTAAATTTCTTATAGATGTAAAAATAATATTGCTGTGCTTTTCTGAATGCAGAATAAAAGAACAGAAAAGAAGACTTGGTAATGAAAAGAGATCAGTTATTATCAATGAGTATGAATCTGGTTGGGACAATGGGAAAAGTTTTTATCTATCTATCTATCTATCTATCTATCTATCTATCTATCTATCTATCTATCTATCTATCTATCTATCTATCTATCTATCTATCTATCTATCTATCTATCTATCTGGACAGCACTATGCAAAAATCTTAGACACACTTAATTTTTTTGTAAATTTAAATTTAGGTTTAAAATTTTGTTAAAGAACATAGCATTAAGTAATAGCACAGATTTCAGAAAAAAAAATGTTTGTAGGCATATACATATACAAGACACAAAGCAGTGTCAAACACTTGAGCATCAGACATGTTGAACGGGGTTGGGTCCAAATGAAATAGGTATAAGGAAGGATTTGAATGTGACACATCTTTTAACATGATGTCTGTTTGTTCTGGAATGGAAGTGAATTCTCTGGAAGATTACTGACATTACTTCTGGTCTCAACTTGTCAGCCCTGCCTCTTCTGCTTCCTCCAGAATAAGCTACACTGTCACAAGAAGTCCAACGTCACTCTGGACCAGACAACTGACCATAAAGGATCTCCTCCTCGAAGGAAGTCTTATTTAAGTACTCGGCAAAGCCTACACATCGCTAGACTTTACACAGGTAACCTGCGATGCCCCTACTCTTTATCTCTTTCTTTGCTTTATTTCACAGTGATCATCCTACATTGGCAAGATCTCTCCGAAGCAAAAATCTTCCAGCAAACAGGAGTTTCAAGATGTGCTATCCAAGCTCTTCTGAAGAAATACATGGAAACAGGCAAGGCTGAGGACCAGAAATGCCATGGAAACTGCCACATGGTGCAACAGATGAGAGATGCATCAAAGTGATCACCTTTCAAAATGCAAAGAACTCCAGTGGTGCTTTCAGCTGTAAACTGACAGAATCATTGGAACCATGATATACCCTCTGCTGTCCAGAACGGTCTTGTCAGAAGTGGTCTTCATGGAAGAGTTCCTGGTAAAAAGCTTTTCCCCCAAAGCTAACACAAAGCCAAGGGACTCAACAGCGCACTAAAACAAATAGATTGGCGTGCTGAACAACATCAGCAAGTGCTCTGAACTTAAAACATTTTGGCTCAGGCAGGAGGCATTTTG
The DNA here is from genome assembly GCF_900747795.2 of Erpetoichthys calabaricus. Taxonomy (NCBI): domain Eukaryota; kingdom Metazoa; phylum Chordata; class Cladistia; order Polypteriformes; family Polypteridae; genus Erpetoichthys; species Erpetoichthys calabaricus. Next base: position 155,048,210 of record NC_041400.2, read on the forward strand.
TCTACAGAAGAGCTGCACAACACTGGATGGATGAATGTCTGCCACCAACAGTGAAGCACAGTGGCAGTTATCTGCTGGTTTGGGGCATTTCTGTGAATGTTCTGGTCAAAATCTGCTGGTTTGGGGCATTTCTGTGAATGTTTTGCTCAAGAAAAATTGAATCCTCAATACTACAAAGTACAACTAGACTTTCACCCATCATACAGAACCATCAGGGAGGTGTCTGATTGATCCCAACTTCATTCAGCAGCTAGATAATGACTCCAGACACACAGCCAAAGCCATAAAGATCTATATTCAGTAGAAAGAAGAACAAGAAATTCTGCAACAGATGGTATATCCACCACAGAGCCCTGATTTCAGTATTGTTGATGCTGTCAGGGATTTCCTTGGAGAGCGAAACGCAAGAGGGACAGCCAGAATGTGCAAAAGAAATGGGGCAGGTTCTCCATGATGCTTGGAACAAACAACCAATCGATTTTCTTATAAAACTGCACAACAGAGTATCTTACAGAACTGATGCAGTTTTAAAGACAAAGAGTAGCCCAAACATTAATCTGAATTATTATTATTTTTTTTACTATTTACAGGTCTTCAAAACAATTTTTTGTTATCAAGAATTTTTTCATTTCATTATTTTTGAAACATCTTCGTTTTATAGAATTTGTTACATTTGCCTAAGCTTTTTGCCTTGTACTCTATAGTTAGTGTATATTTACATGTTTATTGCTGCATTGTGTCATTTCTTTATATTTTTCTATTCTACAGATTCAAAACATGCAAACATTATTTAATTTGTTGTAACCCATATCCCATATCACGTACACCGCCTGAAATATAATAATATCATTAGAATGTCTTCCACGACTGGAAATGTATATATTAAAGCAAGGGAAACTTATTATTTAAATATTATCTCATTGCAAAATACAACAACTCTTCATAAAATCAGCTCAAAAAAAATTCATACCTATGTAAAAATGTTGTCTAACATTCCGCAACTGTTATAGGTGGAAAAATTTATCGTTCTTGCTCAAAGTTCTACTTTCCTCTCTTATTTTATTGAGCTGTGTGGCTAGAGCACATAATCATGAACTCTAATACATTCCAAACACTGACGAATAGGGAGTGACTGTAATTTCTTTCATGTAAGAATAAATCATATTGTGAGGGTTTTACTGAAAAATTCTTATGGATATTTAAATCTGCTCCTTTGATTGCTTCAAGCAAAATGGATCACAAGGCCATAATTCAACAAAAGGGTTATGGCAGATGACCCAGCTAGATATGATCTTGTTTATGCAGGGAATTGCTGAAAGATTACTCTCGATTGTCTTGTTAGGCTACATGATTAAAAACAAAGCTTTAATATCCAACTTCTGCACAGTGGCTGAAATTCATTTTTTTTTTCTTTTTTTTTTCTGCGTCAACAGAGGATTGTTTCATTTAACATTTAGCCTCATACTGTAAGTATAGGAGCTTACATTAATTCAAACCATAGATTCCCTTAGGATTATGGGCATTAAACAATATCAAAATGATAATAGAAGCAGTAGAAATCATGCACAGACAGATAGTCTGGGATTAAGATCAAACTGATCCCTCTAAATGCTTATACTTATCACTGCTGTAAGACTATTGTTCAAGGGTTTTGGCTCTGTAGTCTGTTCTCTGCAGGTGTAACAAAGCGTGTAAGAGAGGCCAGTAGAGACAAGTGGCCTACTTTTACTAGTCTGGCAAGGCAGAGCAGCGGCGTGCACAAATAAATGCAAAAGGTTTTAGACTTTGAATTTTTGTAAAGCTGCCACATTGTAGTCACTTGCAAAATGGTCTGCACCCAGTAACGTGATATTGAAGGAAAGCCCCAGTTGCAACCTAGGCTTTTTTTTGGAGGATACTAATATTTATTACATTTTAAAGGGACTATTTATAAATACCATAATTTAGTAACATATGCATTATATGAAATGGAGGAATCATTAATGATGGCATGTTTACAGGAACTTCCTGATTCATTCACTTTCAGCTGGAATATTTGACAGATACTGTACTTCTAAATATTATTGTGCAATCTGTTTTCACATGGTGGTCTTTGTCTGGTCTAATTTACCACCATACATATTGTAACTAATGTCAGATTAAGGATTTTGGAACATATGGGAATTTTATAAATGGTACGCTTATAAAGCAGTTATAATAAAAAAAGTGCAATCTGTTTAATTCAAGGGCCTTTACTTAAAAAAAAAACGTTTTATTTCTCTATTATATTTTGCTTGTAATAGAATTTTTATCTTTCTATGAATCAGGTTTAAATACCTTTATTCATTCACTCACCTTCAAACTCACTTATTTAATGGTTGCGGAGTTTAGAGACAATCCTGGATTGAATGCTAGTCCTTTGCAGGGCACAATCGTGTAACCGCAAATACCAAATAGGAGTCAAAATATGCTTGGAATGTGGAAGAAAACTAAAATACCCAGAGAAAAATCTGTAATCTCTTACTTTTAGAACTTTCAGATGTCTAGATCAACCAGCTCTAGTTGTCATACTTGGATTAAATCAATCCAGTAAGTTAAGAGCTGGACAATGGTTGGTCTGTGAATTGTGTTTCTATTTCTTTCTTTTTCTTCCTCTCTTCTCATTTCTGTCTTTACTGGCAAAGCCACCTCTGGTGGTTTCTGGTCCCTGTGTTACCCTTGGACTGAGAAATAAGCTTTCTGTTTCTCATTTTTCATAGCAGATATATAGCAGGTGGGTGTGGTGGGACTGTGTGCCAGTAGTGGGGTGCAAAATACATGAAGTACAAACTGTCAAGCTCACGTCTGTCTGTCTGCCAGCCTGCATGCCTTGCCTGCCTGTCCATATTAAACAACTCAGCTCCCAGTAGATCTGTTTCACTGAAATTTGGTACATTTCTTCTTCAAGCAACTTTGCCAGGGAAGTTCAGTTTTTGTTGTGATGTCTCTAAAAGATTGGTGGTGTATAAAGTTTTGCAATTAAAAAAAAAAACTCAGGATTATTGCAAGTAGCAAAAATAGCAGGAGATTTTAATGGAAACAAGATGTAGTCGAGGTGAGTCATAATCAGGGAGTTAAATGTACAATGGATGGAAAATTCAAAAGCCAAGGAAGAAAGAAAAAAATCTAATGTCGGGATCAACCTACCAATAGTGCCTTTTTGGAAATAAGCTAAATACACTAAATTAATGTCTTTTCAGAATAAGATCAAAATAAAAATTAAAATGTGATCTGTAAGTCCAAAAACCCAAAAATACACAAACACATGTGCATAAAAACTAATATTACAGTCTGTAACATCAATACTGATTAACCTAATGCTTCATATTTAATTGATAGTTTGGTAGTTCAACTGGATTATTTGTACATTTCCTTTTTTTACTCATCTGATAGCTGCTTCGGATGGCAAAACAGATCTGAAGCACCGGCAAAGGCAGTGAACATACCTTTATGTAAGCAGCTTGCTCAAACCTCTGCAACACCAACTGACTTTTACTGCTGGTTCAAGCTGTGCCTGGTCAGTTAAATAACCTATGTAACCACAGATGCAAAAAAAGCAAGCAGGGAAAGCAAAACGTCACCTAATTTATGGTGAAACGAACAGATGATGGAACAAAAACCCGACAATATCAGATCCAGTTTTTGCAGAGTGGATAAACATATACTCATTATTTAACTTTATACTAAAAACTGCTGCATTATCTTTACATTATAATTATTTAATATGTCACTGACACTATAAGTTATTGGCAATGTGCCACTATGACCTGTTATCCTTCATGGTCCATTTCAGTCAAAAATTTTAACTTGAGACTTCAACATTGATTTAATTACAAATTCTTTGACCTGTGGAAGTTCCAACTCCCATATTTGAGACCCTATTCCTTTTTTTCCAGTGGATCACAGTTACTAATGAATTGATTAATAAAAAAAACCCCATAAACTTACTGCCCTCTCGTAAATTTTGCAAATATTATACTATTGTTATCTTTGAAAGTACTCCTCTTAACTTGGAACTCAAAGCATTATATTTCACCAATACAATTCTCAAGCGAGTAATACTCTTTGACAAATATTTTATTAAAGTAATTTCTTTACAGAATAACATATCTCCAGAGATGTCAACAGGAACACCCTGGGAAACCTAGAGAGCTGCCCTTTTGTATTTCACACTCCTCTACTAGTCATTTCATTCAAATTTAGTTACATCCATGTAATACCATGACAGTACAATTTCACAAATCCTTTTTTTTTAAGTAATAGCATATAAAGCAAAATGAGAGAATACTTGAAAAGAAGGATAATAGAATTTGCTAGGGGATTGAATCAAGAATTCCCAAAACTCTAACTTTTCATTGGGACCTTTGAAAAATTGTGTTTGTAAATTAAAAAAAAGTTTAATGCAATCACATCCAGAATATTTTGTTGTCCTTTCAGTCTTGTAATACTCAATAAAACAATTTCATATAAACTTTAAATAAGACTGTTATACAAATAATGTGCACTTTGTCTATGCTTGAAAATCTGCAAGTGCTAAATCTTCAGCAAGAATGGCTCTGGTTGTGCATTTTCTTTCATTTTGCTCAGAACAACAGCCAATAGAGAGAGTTTTTTTTTTATTAATATTTGAAATATCCATGATTTTAATCAGTGCTGTTAACCTTAATTACAATATATTTGATCAGCAATACTAATCAAATTAATAATTGACGTTAGGAAAAGACACTTTTTCATCACCTAATTTCAGTTGTAACTGCAGATCTCTAGTACATGGCAGGATCTGACATCTGAAAAGACCCAGCCCTTTTCTAATTCAAGGTACCATATCACATGCACTCACTTTCCTGCTCACATCTGACGTGTAATTTCCTTTAGATAGATAGATAGATAGATAGATAGATAGATAGATAGATAGATAGATAGATAGATAGATAGATAGATAGATAGATAGATAGATAGATAGATAGATAGATAGATAGATAGATAGATAGAACTTTATTTGTCCCAGAGGGAAATGTGGCTTTTTACTGAAGCTCTTTAAAAAAATAAATACATAAATATTTTAAAAACTCTACTTAATTAATTAGGTAATGTGAAATAATCATGAAATAAATTTGTTTATTTACACAAAGTGCCTGGTATCAACGCATGTCAATAACCACTGAAAAACTGGTTCCAATTTGTATTTTTTAAATTTCTGCGTGAATACCTATATTTCCTGAGTGAAGGGTGCCAGCCAAATGAGAGTGTATGTAAGACCTTGATCTTTTGACAAGCAAGTAACCTGAAGCTGCACTTTAATTGGTTGCTTTCAGATTTTTCCAGGTATGCTCCCATATTTATTGGCAGCAAATGAGTGTTGATTTAGGTTTTTTAATCTAATGTGATTGGATAATTGTTTATGCACTGATAAACTATGGTTCACAGTTTACACCCGCCTTTAATGTAACTAAAGAGTGACTGCGACTTTAGGGAGATGGCAACTTCAAGTGGAATTTCAGAAATCAAAGAAAATTTAGTTATTTTTTTCATCAAACACCCTTCATAAATCATTCACTTGAACAATAAAAAAAAAGATTAAGGAGCTCGTACTGGACCAACCTGACTTAAGCATTCAGCAGCAGGCAAGTGATCAAGGACAAGCTTATACACTGACTTTTTTCCACACAAGCTCGACAGGTGGGTCAAGACCTTTCTGAGGAGGATAATTCTACCTGGAGAAGCTAGCATAAAAGTAGCTCCACAATCCCCATGTTAGAGCACTTTGGATGAGTCTCTGCCCTAGGTATGTGGTCAACAACGAGCCTCATAGCACTGGTGTATAGTGGGAATATGAGTTGTCTCTGAGGCAGAAAGGGGCGGGTAAAAGGGCAAAGCAGCTTGGAGATGCCACCAAAGTGCTCACTAAGTGCCGTGTCTGCAAACACTGATCTTGGAGCTCCTTTTTCACCAGCTCCTCTGGTAGTCCTGCCCCATCAGGCAGTTGAGCCCATGTGAGATATAATGTGCTTGTGGCTAGTAAAGTAGTGGTGTGCCTTGGGATGATTTTAGTTACAAAAAGTGTGCCACTACAGAAACAAGGTTGGGGAACACTGTTCTAGACAACAGTATGAGGCTAATTTTTTTTTTGGCAGACTTACTGCAATGACTGAGTTCAATCAGAGAGTAACTGAGAAATTTTTAGGACTGAAGGAAAGGAGGGCAAAAATGATGTTCAAGGAAAAATAGATATCCTGATTGTAAAATCAGAATAAGATTTAGGTTGTCTTGTTCTGTGAGTGTAGTACAAGACAGGTTGGGGGGCAAGTTATGTTTTAAGATGTGGGGGTCTGTGGATCTTACAATGTGAATTTGTGCTGAGGTGAGGTAACCCTGGCAAACCTGCGTAGGATTGGGCAGACTGGCAGCAAGTGTAGAATAAAATTAAGGTGGGAATGACTCTGTGGGTGTGGTAAATGATAAGCTGGGATGCAAGACTTGAGAAACATCAATGGACTAGTGATTGTTTGATGTGGATTTATGGACTACAGTGGAACTGGCCAAGGACTGGGCACTCTACTATCAGACGTAGAATAAGCTTTGGATTGGATTTATGCTATGGATGGTGTTATAGGACAAAGGGAAGTCCACGTTATTGGAAGATTATGGAGGTGGGGCTGCAGACATTATGGTGTGGGTTTTGGCAGAATTGGGAATTGGGCAAGTTGGTAGAGGACAGGGCAATTTAGAGAAAATGTATGTGGCAGGTGCACCTGTTCCACATCTATAGGTCAATTTCTAGGAAGAATAAGGGACTGTGGATGTCACAATTGGGCAGCATGGTGGAAAGGGTATTATACATTTTAGCCTGGATTTGTCCAGTGGGTCTGGTACTGGGCAGGCCAATATGTGCATTGACACTATGATGAAGATCACGAGAACATATGAAATGATCAGATAGATAGATAGATAGATAGATAGATAGATAGATAGATAGATAGATAGATAGATAGATAGATAGATAGATAGATAGATAGATAGATAGATAGATAGATAGATAGATAGATAGATGTGAAAGGCACTCTATAATAGATAAGTGCTGTTTCAGTGTGTACCCCCAAATACTGTGCCCTCACCTATGTTTGTTTTACCAGCCGCCATTGGTGTATACACACACACACACACACACCAGAATGAATCAAATGAAAGAATATTCTAATAGAAAGAAAATGTAATGTGGCAGTCCCAGTGAGGCATTATGCAAGCACTTTGCTGTTGGTATGAAGGAGCCCCAGTAGCATTTCTTGACACACTTCTAATGAATAATTCAATGACTGAAAGTACTCAGTGTTTGTGTGCCAGAGAGAGGACATGCAGCATTGTTCAACTGACACTCAGTTTTGGTTTAATTCTCTCCTTTTCTATGACCTCCAGGGAGTCCAGAGTGTGTCCTATAACTTAGCATGGTCTTTTAATTAGCTTGTTGATTTTTTGGGCCTTTCTTGAAGTGATGTTACCTGCCCAGCACACCACAGTGTAGAAAAGTGCACTGCCCGTTACACATTTGCTGAAAATGTAAAGGATATCACTTCCCACATTAAAGGAATGGAGTGTTGCTTAGAAAAAGAGCTTGCTTTTCCCTTTTTTATATAGTTACTCTATGTAACGAGACCAGTCCAACATGTCATTGATGTGGCCTTCCAAGAACTTGTAGGTGTGCACCACTTCAAGATCCACTCCATGAATAATGACCGAACATCCAGGCTCTATGGTGTGGTGGAAGTCAGTAACTATTTCCTTGATTTTGCTGAGGTTAAGATGCAGATAATTCTCTTTGCTTCAAGAAAGGACGTTCCCCACCTGACTCCCATTTCCTGTCTCTTCACCCTTATCTATATACCCCATAAGTGCAGCATCATCTGAGAATGCCTGCAAGTGACATGACGGGATTGTTCCTTGTGGTGGTCCTGTGTTTCTCACATCCATATCAGAAACACAGTCTTTGGGTCTTACAAACTGTGGTCAGCCCAAAATATTTCACTTATTTACAGTATACTGGCATTATAATCATCAAGAGTTGAATATAACATGTTGGCTTTATAATCTTTGAAGAAGAGTACAATTTTAATAGTGTCACCTTTTTTTGTTTATGAGGAGTTACTGCCTATCTTTGTTTAGAAAAGCCTTCATGAATACACCATCCATATAATACATAACTGACTCCATGTTAGTGACCTAACAAAATTCCTTCTGTTCTGTGAGCTTCATTATTAATCACTTAAACATACTAAGGTATTTAATGAAACATCTATTCATCCATTAATTTGATTAACTAGCTTGGCCATGTTTGCAAGGATGCAAGACAGGGCACAATCACACATACACATACCCACCCACTCACGCTCACTCATACTAGGCCAATTCTCCTGAATGTCTTTGGGATGTGAGCCCAGGCAGGCATGGGGGGAATGTGTAAACAGGTATAAACAGGGAATTTGATCCAGGACATTATACTTTTAAATTGATCATATCAGTTGGTGATGTACAATACTGAATAATAAGAAATTAGTTGTAGATGATGCATTATCATCTCATATATTTAGTCAATTAGTTCAAGTACATACACTTTCAAATACATACATCCTACAGCAGGGCTCCCCAACTCTGGTCCTGGAGGGCTCCAGTGGTTGCAGGTGTTCATTCTAACCCTTTTCGCTGATAATTAACTTCTTTTGAATTATTTTAATTGACTTGTTTTTTAAGAGTTGTCCCCCTGAGTTTCTTCATCGTTCCTCTGAATTGCTTCATTTCATTCCTTAAATGACACCCAAACAGAAATGAAGCGTGAAGTGAGTGAGCCCACAGAAGATCAACTAAGTCAGGGCCTGAAACTCCAACCAATTTCACTCCAACTGGTTGCTTAATTAGGTTCTAAGTCTTGTTGTTAATTAAACCCGCTCTTTAATTCCATGGCTTGTTGCTGCTCTCATTGTGCAATAGCAGACATTTCCAAAATTGTTGATTTTCTCTTTTCTAAGACCACTGTTAAAATGTTTTGGGGACCTGAGCAGATCAGCATTTCTGACACCTTCACCTTTCTTTATTTTCAGATATTGTATGATCAACAATGTTGGTCATGTTTTGCTGGTCAAGTGGTATGTCACTATTGTTTGGCTACTATTTAATGAAAAAGAAACAATTAAGGTGTCTGAGTTTTCAAGACCAAGTCAAATAAAATGACTTCAAAAGAAGTTAATTAGGAGCAAAAACAGGTCACTAATCAAGAAAAGGGTTAGAATGAAAACCTGCAGCCATTGGGGCTCTCCAGAACCAGAGTTGGGGACCCCTGTCCTACAGTATATACAGCATATTAGTTGTATGTATTTTTCTTCCCGTAGTCTTTCCCAACTTAAGGTGCTCAATATCACTCCAATCACTGATTCCTTTGAAAGAACCAGGGAGCCAAGTACAGCTGGAATTGATATCTAAGCTAAGCTTAATTATAGCCTTTCTTGGCAAAGCTTGATCTTAAAATCTAACTACCAGCCGTGTGTTCCTTTGAGGTATTGTCACCTGCCCTTGATGGTGGTGGTGGATGAGCCAGCTGCACGGAGGAACCCTTCAGCTCACCATGAGGAGTAAGGATAAGCTGTTAACAGCAGGCATTCCCTAGATATCAACCATGGTTTTGAATTTTCTATTTCATTCTATTCGGTATGTGTGAAAATAAAAGCTCTATAAACGTATAAACTATTTCAAGCATAAATCACAGTGATATACTACTTATTGATTACATTTGATGCACACTGCAGCAGCACAGTTTTGGTGCATACTTTATCTTTGGTGTCTCAGTTATCATTATTATTTACATTTTTCTTTTTTTAGCTCTTCAAATTGAGTATTTGTGAAGGTAATTTAATGTTGAGAAACTCATGTCCTCAAATCAAATAGAGGGCAGTGTGTATTTCAGGTGCAAATTCAAGTTCATGTTTACTGCTATGTGTACACACTAGCGACAGTAGTGTAAAATAAACAGGCAATGATTACAATACTGAATATTAATACATCATTTTATAAAAAATATCAGGTAAATCCTGGATTACAAGTCTCTTAAGTAAGCACCTGGGTACAGGTGTACAGAAAAACAAAATGCTGCTCAAGGACATTGTGGTCTAATGCTCGCAGGGCTTTATAGCAAAGCTACCATGTCCTGGCTTAAATGACAAGAAGGGATATAAATGTCCAATTCCTACTGAGATTGTACATTTATATTTGTCAGTTTTCACCAACTGATACAGCTGCATACAGGGCTAGATCCCTAGTAAAACATCAACAATAATTTATTTATAATCACTGACCTTGAAACAGTGCAAAATAAAACCCCAATGGAAATTTGACATTTTTAATCTTCTGGGAGTGGCAATTACAAAGCGAGGACCAGCAATAAAGAATCAAATATCAAACATATTATCATATTCATGTTCAGCAAGCTTGAAATAGCATAAAACTACACTCCACATGCCTTTGTTAATTTTCTGAAGTTTTGTTAAAAGTAGTAACTTTGATCCCCTATATCTCATTAGGGGGTGAACCCCTGGGGTTAGTTGATGTGGCATGCACAACTTCAAGGCCTTCTGATCATTTATGCTTAGGACACCTACTTTTTATCATAAGGGTGTAATTTCCTGCACAATATATGTTCCAAAAATGTTTAAAATATCCCAAATTATGGTAGAAAGAGATCATATGAAAATTATATATATAATCACAGTGTGTCACTTAATTAAAAACAAAAAAAAAGAGAGAAGCAAGCGCTGACCAAATACAGCCTTACTATTGCTGAGAGATGAGGTAGTGTCATCACACACAACATAGAAAAATACTTCTACAGAAATACTAAGAAACTAGATACAAATACCTAAATTCTATATATTATTTTAAGTAAAAGAATGTAGTGACAAGTCCAATAAAATTACACCTTTTTTTTGGCTAACTAAAAAAAATTACAATATGCAAGCTTTCGAGGCAACTCAGGTCCCTTCTTCAGGCAATCTTTTATAAAGCTTGCATATTGTAATCTTTTAAGTTAGCCAATAAAAGGTGTCATTTTGCTTGACTTCTCACTACATTCATAATGGCTAACATGGTACAACACCCAAGTAAAAGAATGAAATGAAAGTAATTTTAGTGACAGATAATAAAGCTGCTGAACCTGCATGTCTATATGATGCTCAATACTGTATCAGTAGTACCCCACCTAGAATGAAGGACATAGAGCTCTTTTTATATAACAATTTTTATAAACCATATTGACTCTCAAAACCCTCATTTAGATTAAGAGGGTTTGAGAATTTTATGTTACATAGTTTTTTTATTGTTTGTTTGTTTATATTTTTGTATTTATTTATGATTATTTAATCATTTAATTCACTATTAGTGATTCTGCAGTAAGGCCTTTAAGTAGTTTGACCTAAAAAAAAAAATAAAGGTTTAAAGAGCACACAAATTTAAGAGCTTTTGGGAATTAGTGAAAAGCTGAATGCAAAACACTTTAATAATTGTTTAAATGGTCAACTAAATGGTGGTTTATTCATTGCTGGCAGCACTGTTGGCAATGCACACAAGCATTACAATTAAATCAGAAGAATCTTGTGTCAGCAAATGAATGAGTCAGTATTTGAAATGGGATATAAACTGGCAAAATCCAACACTGTTTTCCTAAAGCACAACTGCTTGAGGCGCAGCATGCAGACACCAGTCTGAAACTGCAGAGTCCAGGCACAGAAACCGATGCCTAAATTTTCTTTTCATATTCCATTTTACAGCTAGTGACATCACAAAGAACTTACTCATACTGTGTAGTTGTTTGCATAGTTAAATGCAGTGATATGTGTTTATCTGTACTTCCATCCATGAACTGAACTTGCATATTCCAATTTAAGATTCTGAGGAGCTATAGTCAGTTCTGTAGCATTAGGCACAAGGCACAAACCATCTACATTGAGGGACAAGAACCATTTATTCGGAGTCCCAATCCACTTAATCCATTTTTAAAGCTGTGAGTAAAATAAAGGTGTTGTAGGTTAGAATCATGTACACATTCAGTGTGACGGTGCGGGTCGTGCTCCATGCTCCATCTTTCCTTTTGGGAGCCTCTCCAACCCAACACCATCGGTAATGTAACCGGATGAGCTGGGCTGATGGGGACAAATCAAACTGAGCAAAGGGATGGTGGAACAAGGTGCAAGTGCTTTTATTAAAAACCAAAATCAAAAACATTGTCCAAATAAATATTGCAGTGCTCAATAAATAAATAATCCATAAATAGGTAAAAAAAATTCAAAAGTTTCAAACAAGGCTAAAAAACGAGAATAACCTGCAGCAGTCATTGGGGCCACACCAGACAAACACAGGTCCTTCCCAGTCTCTCCAGCTCACCCAAGGTTTGCTCAGCTGAAGAGACTTCAGCAGTCGCAGTCTTTTTGCTACTGACCCTCATCACATGCAGGTGCGACTTGTCCCAATTACCCCCAATTATAAACTCCCCGTGGATGCACAATCATGCCCACGGAGACTGACACGGCCAAATGGATTATTTAAAAACTGGCCTTTCAATCAGAGCTGCGGACCCACTACATCAAACCTACTAACCTAATTTGTGTAGGAAGAACACCAGAGTATTCGGTGAAAAAAATCATGCTGACACAAAGCAAATGGACAGACAGTGAGCAAACACAAAAAAAACTTAGCCTTTTATTTTAGAGCATGTGGTCTTTACAGAATGAGACCAAAAAGACCAAAGTGTATTAAAACAAGGTGTTTTATTAAATAAGCAATTGATACAAATTGACAGAGAACTCAGAGTATTGATGAAAAAGTGAAAATAATAAATCTATCAGCTGTCTTGTCCCTTAACTAATGTTAAGGGCAAAGAGAAGAGCAAGCCAGTCCAAAATTTGACAAAAGCAGAGCAAGCACTGCAAGATACAGAGCCAAAGGAATGTACCAAAGAACTGTCGAAAGTACAAAATGGCAGAGGCAAAATGTAAGCAAAATGCCTTCACAAAGAAAAAAAAATATAATGCTAGATAATACAATAATTAAATCATAATAATAATGTGAGAAATTAAAAAGAAAGGCCAAATAACATCTTTAGTATTCAGAATCATAGAAACTAACAGGTTTAGGTTTCCTAACTATGACATGTGCTATTTAGTGCAAATACCAAAAATGCACTCCAACACACTTTCTTCTCACTTCCAGCACCTTCTCTCTATTATCCCTGCATTTCTTCTTCCCACTAGCAGAACATTTGTCTGACTCTTCTCACGACTCCAAGTTCAATGGCCAAACAGCCAAGTCAAGTCAAATCAAGTTTATTGTCATGTGTACATAGTACAATTAAATCCTTAGTTTCATGTCTCCTCAGAATGGTTAACAAAAATGAAATACCAAAAAAGGATACACACATACAGAAAAATTATACATGGCATGCAATAAATACATATATGTACACATATACATAATATATGTATTGTGATCTATGCTGCAGATTCGAGAGATTAGCAAACCAGATTGCCCCATTTAATGCAGAAAACAAAGTATTTAAATACGTTTAGTTGATCAGATGTGTATTTCTTCCATTTATTCTACAACCATGCATGTGACTTTGCCGTTTTTTGTTTTTTCTTCTTAAAGCCACCATAGCAGATTTTCAAGAATAATGACCATGTTTTTTGACATTGATGGACATGTTCATAAAGAGTTTGTTCTCCATGGATAGACTGTTAATCAGCAACATTACACTGAACTGCTAATGTGTCTATGGGAAAGCATCAGAAAAAAAATTGTCCGGAGAAGTGGCACACTCAAAATTGAATTTTGGTCCTTGACAATGTGCCTGCACACATTGCATTATCAAAGAATTTTTGACCTAAAACAATGTATTTGCTATTTTGCACTTCTCATATTTACCAGATCTCACTCCCTGTGACTTTTGTGTTCCCCAAATTGCAATTTAGACTGAAGTGAAGATTTGCCACCAAGGAAGAAATCCTAGAAAAAAACAGAGGATGCTCTGCACATGGTAACAAAAATTGAGTACAGGAAATGTTTCCAGGAATGGGAGAAACACTGGGACAAGTGTGCTGCATCTCAAAGACAGTATTTTGAAGGCAGTTAGAAAGGAATTGTAGTGGATTGCCATAACCCTTATTCATCTGGAACACCTGCATACTGGAAGTGTGCACAGGGCAATATCTCCCCTAGATCACTAGATGTCAGTCCCGATGGTTTGCAATGGTACCCCAGTTCTCCACTGGGCATCATGTGACTTGGAGTTTGCTGACTTAGCCATGTTGGATTCTGTGGATGTCACCAGGGGGTGCAGCAGGGACTGCTGAGCCCTTTTTTGTCAGGCTCCCTCCTCACCTGGGCGTGCTTCCAAACCATGCTTACGGGATATCTGAAGTGCTGCATAAAAGGAGCCAGCTTCCTTAGCTCGGGAATCCAGAGTCGGGATGAGGAGGAGGATGAAGCTTGCTGGGAGGAGTGTAGGCAGAGAGGATGAGAGAGAGAAAAATAAGAAGAAAAAGTCATTGCTGTATGCTTAACTGTACTATGCTGGTGCTGTGGGAAACAAGTGGGAAGAGTTTCCCACTAAAAACCCTTGTGTGTTGCTGAATTTGTGCCTGTGCTTGTCTGGGTTGGGTTTGAGCATCTGGAGTTCCCCTTTCAGCCAACTATATACATACACACACACACCCATGCACACACACAGGGTGGTAGGAAACAGGGTGACAGTAATTCTGTGCTGCTTTCACCACACTCTGCAGTGTTGCACTTTCGTCAAGCAAGCAGGTGCCGTACCAGAACTTGATGTAGACAGTGCTGTTGAGCCTTTCCACATGTGCTGAAATGTATTGTGCCTTCTTTAATTTATCAGGGGTGGCCACTCCAAGAAATTTAACACTGCTTAGCCTGTAAACAGTGTTCCAACTGATGTAAATGGCAGTGTGGTCTGCCTTCTGCTTCATACAGTCTGTGACCAGCTTCTTCCTTTACTGACATTAGCAGTGAGACTGTTGTCATGGCACCATTAAGTCAGTAGATAAACCATTTCTCTGTAATGCCTCTCATCATTTTTGGGGATCAGGCCTTTGATGGTGGTATCAACAGTAAATTTAATGATGGAGTTGAAGCTGTGTTCAGCTGAAGTGAACAAGGAGTACAGAAGTGGTTTCAGCATACTACTTGTGCCATGCCTGTGTGCAGGCTCAGCACAGACGATGAGATACTACAAGTCCACACATGCTGAAACCTGTTGGTTAGGCAGTTCAAAATTCAGTTGTAGATGGCTATGTCCTAACCTGAGGCATTGGGTGGTCAGCATGTACAATTCAGTAATATTCAATGCTGAGCTGCAGTTTAATAAAGAGGCCAGAAGCGGCTTTTACAAACCTGTCAAGGACTACTTGTGCATGGTCTCTTGGAATTATTTCCGGCATCCCAGATGTTTGTATAGAAACCTTGGAGTCATATGCCTAGAACTCCCAGTGGTAGTCCAATGGACAGTTGCACTCTAGGTAGACTGACTACCATCTTATATATAAATGTTTACGTGTGGAAATGTGTCTGTCTGTGTGTCTGGCCCAGAACTGCGAGGCAGCTGGGAAGTGCGAGGCTACAGTATGAAACTCAAAGAAGGGCCCGGAAGTGTAAGGTTACACCATGAAGCTCAAAGAAAGCCACTCTGTCGCCAAAGTGAAACCCCCAAGAAAAGAGAGAAACTGGCATAGCCGCTAATACACAAGCGAGGTGAGCACGTTGGCAAAATGAAACCTCCGAAAAAAGAGACTCATTTAGCCACTATTGCACAAGTGAGGCGAGCACATCGGCAAAGCGAATCCTCCTAGGAGAGAGATGCCCAGAGTAGTTCCTTTCAATTACCTGACATCTCTACATTTCAATTTTTTTCTGATGATTTCAATAGCTTCTAGGAACCTGGGCTTTTTACAGAATGGGCTTACACAGCTAGTAATATATAACAGGAAACCAGGCACAAGGAACAGTTCTGCCCCACAAGCGTTATGAAGTAAAATATTTAAGATGTAGACAAAAATGTGGCACACAAAGCAACATTCTGCTTTTCCAAAATAAAGAAAAATGTATATATATGACAACAAATTAAGGTAAATGATGGTAACTATATCAACAACATCCTGCTACGGGTCAACCAATAAAAAAATAAACAGATTTTTGTGATAGTTTAGTTGGTTTCAGATGTCATTTTAACCTGAGAATGCAAAACATTATTAGAATGCTAACATTATGCACAGCACTAATGCTTTGATGTTCTCGGCTCTTTCTCACCTGCATTTGGATCTGGCAGCAGGGCTCATTTGACTTTGCTGTTGTGAAGCATAACCTTGGCCTCTAGGCTCTTGCCTTGCTATATCCAGATGGTTCATAATGTCTGGTGTGATATCTTTACTAGTCGCTTATGAATATTTAAGAATGTAAAAAAGACATATCATTTCAATTAACTAAATACAGCTTATTCAGATTAGCTTACTCTGAAAAAATGTTTAAAACAATGTTTCAATGTTTATAAAAATCATGAAAAACAAAACAATATTTAGACATATTTCTGTAATAAAGAGAATCTAATTATATCTTACTGCCTGAGTGGTCAGCCTCAGTTATATTTTTAACATTTGATGACATTGTATAAGACATTATTTATGCTGGTTAGTTTTCTGTTTCATCAGAAAATGGAATGGGATAACATTGTGCATAATGGAATGGGAAGCAGTGTGGCGTACATTTACAATGTATCATCAGTTCATTATCACCCCTTAATATAAAAAATGTGCCCTGGGCTGTGTAAAAAAAAAAACCACACAAAACTAGTGGAACAGTGTCCCATAACTAGACATAATGTTTACAGTGTTTGGTTAGCAAATTTAAAGTCCAGAATCGCCTCCCACACAAACCCAAATAATACCAAAGTAGCCTCTTGTTACACGTTTACAGTACCTTATTTTATTTATGTGTTCATATACTTTTGAAAGCTCTTGTTTGGTGAGGTTCACTACTACAGTTACTCAAATTCAAATAGGAGAACAACAACAACATTTATTTCTTTGGCATTTTAGGAGTTTATTGAATATTTGCAAAATACAGAACAATATGAAAATAAGCAGTAATGAGTTAAAGTTGTATAGGATTAAAAATAAAACATTTTTTATTGATCTTAATTAGAAGCAAAACAACTTTTATTTCTATAGCACATTTTCATACACAGCATGTAGCTCAAAGTGCTTTAAAAAAAGTCAAAAATAGCTACAAGTAAAGAAAAAACGAATAAAAATTAGATAAGAATAATAATGGCACAGTGGCGCAGTGGGTAGCGCTGCTGCCTCGCAGTTGGGAGACCTGGGGACCTGGGTTCGCTTCCCGGGTCCACCCTGCGTGGAGTTTGCATGTTCTCCCCGTGTCTGCGTGGGTTTCCTCCGGGCGCTCCAGTTTCCTCCCACCGTCCAAAGACATGCAGGTTAGGTGGATTGGCAATCCTACATTGGCCCTAGTGTGTGCTTGGTGTGTGGGTGTGTTTGTGTGTGTCCTGCGGTGGGTTGGCACCCTGCCCAGGATTGGTTCCTGCCCTGTGTTGGCTGGGATTGGCTCCAGCAGACCCCCGTGACCCTGTGTTTGGATTCAGCGGGTTGGATAATGGATGGATGGATAATAATGAATAAATAGTTTATAAAAAATAAGTACTGCAAATTTACATAATTAAGAGAAATAGAGTTCTTAAATATACAATTGGTTTTTAAGTCTCTAAATATGAGTCTAAACATACGGTCAGATGACGAGTGTGGACAGAAAAAATACACTGCCTGGCCAAAAAAAAAGTCACCACCAAAAAAAAGGTCACACACTCTAATATTTCGTTGGACCGCCTTTAGCTTTGATTACGGCATGCATTCGCTGTGGCATTGTTTCGATAAGCTTCTGCAATGTCACAAGATTTAGTTCCATCCAGTGTTGCATTAATTTTTCACCAAGATCTTACATGATGGGTGCATCATTTTATCTGCCTCTCTTCTTACCCTGATGCGCCCATCACTCTGGAACAGGGTAAATCTGGACTCATCAGACCACATGACCTTCTTCCATTGCTCCAGAGTCCAATCTTTATGCTCCCTAGCAAATTGAAGCCTTTTTTTTCCGGTTTGCCTCACTGATTAGTGGTTTTCTTATGGCTACACAGCTGTTCAGTCCCAATCCCTTTAGTTCCCTTCGGATTCTGTGTGTGGAAATGCTCTTACTTTCACTATTAAACATAGACCTGAGTTCTACTGTTGTTTTTCTTCGATTTGATTTCACCAAACATTTAAGTGATCGCCGATCATTCAGGATTTTTTTTCGGCCACATTTCTTCCTCGAAGACAATGGGTCCCCATTATCCTTCCAGTTTTTAATAATGTGTTGGACAGTTCTTAACCCAATTTTAGTAGTTTCTGCAATCTCCTTAGATGTTTTCTCTGCTTGATGCATGCCAATGATTTGACCCTTCTCAAACAGACTAACATCTTTTCCACGACCACGAGATGTGTCTTTCGACATGGTTGTTTAAGAAATGAGAAGCAACTCATTGCACCAGTTGGGGTTAAATAACTTGTTGCCAGCTGAAAGATAATCGCCCATGCAGTAATTATCCAATAGAAGGCTCGTACCTATTTGCTTAGTTAAATACGCTTAATTACATTTTTTTGGCCAGGCAGTGTATTAAAAAAGAAAAAAAAACAAATCCGCAGGGGTTCCAGGCCAAAAGACCACCCACCCCCACTGGGCATTCTGCCTATCATTCATTTTCTTTATTGTTTTTGTTTGTTTTCGTCTTAGAGAATTCAACACAGCGGGCCTCATGGCAAGTTGGGGTATCCGCTTTCATTGAAACAGCCCAGGCAGCTGCACAGGACTTTGATCAGGTGGTGGGGGCTAAGAACACAATCACAGAAGAAAAGGCCACCTCATGACTTCTTTTATATGCAGCTTTTATAACAATAAACAGACTATTATTGGATGATCTAAGGTTACAACTTGGAATTAAGGGATATGGGCCCTCAAAAATATAGGAAGAAGAAAGATTATTTACTATTAGTAGCAGTTTAAAGTCAATTCTTCAGGTAATCGACGTAACAGTGTTAAAACTGGTGGGCTCAGGTTTTGTTTTTGAGGTTTTCTTTCAGGTTTTCTAAGATTCTTGCTGCATTCTGAATTAACTACAACCAATTGATGTCTTTCTTAGGTAGACCAGTACAAGTATTATCATAATGTCTTTACCTGGATTTAAGCTTTATTAAAAATAAGACATAGCACATGCTTTGCATCATGCCAATTTCCATTTTCAGTTTTTCACATTACAGTAAAAGCTGAAAACGAAAATACTGCAAGTCATCACACTGTGTTATGAATGTTTTCTGGCATTTTGGGGATAATTTTCCAGGTTAAAAATTTATTTTATGATTTTCAATATATTCTTCTAATTATTAAGTTACCAAAAAGTGGTTTTCTTTAAAATTGATTTCATGGGCATTGCAATTTTATGCAGTTTTTTGATTGCCTTGGGAGTCTTGTTTTGTGGTGCAAATGTATGGTATTTAAGATGGCAGCACGTGTCTCTTGACATTCATGTTTTGGGACAAAATGATAAAATCTTCAATGAATTTCCCAGAAACTTTAGTTTAATTTGGGAAGGCAGTTTAGTTGCATTAGGATTTGCCTTCTCCTTATTATATGATTTCCTGATGACAACCATATCTTGTGGGACTTGCTTACTGGTTCTCCCCTAGAAGCTCTGTTCATCTTCATTTTCATACCATCCTTCTCCTTTTTGATAAGCCAGCTTCCTTCCTGGTCACAACACATTTAAACACTTTTCCTTTAACAGTTTATGAAAGTGGAGTTGTTAGGAAAAAAAACAGCATTGTGATTGGCTGTTCCCATACTATGAAGGTCTGATTGTCCATTAGGCATCTGATAGTAAATATAGTATTAACCTTAGAAATAGACTCACCGGAAAATTATATCATAAGCTTTAACATGGCCAAACCCCTTTGAAAGTAATTCACTACTTGGCACATAAACAACTTTGTAAACTCATACTGACACAAGTAACCCTTGTCAGAAATGCAAACAACATTGTTATGTAGATGTCTGGGTGTTTAAAATCAACATCATAACTAACCGTAACTAAAAGAGATTGTTAACAGTGAAGTTAATACATTTAGCTGCATTTTGGATCAAAAATCCAATGAGTCTTTGATTTTGCAGAATTTGCACATTTTTGCTATGTCCAAGTTGATATTGTAGTTTTCTAATATATTCCAAAGACTTGCAGATTAGGTTAGCTAATCTTGTATGACTACAGGAATACAGTAATTAATCACCCAGTGTAGGCCATTTTTAAAAGTATTGTGTCAGTGTTACACCATTTAAAATCAGCAATATACTGGTGCTACAAATCATGGACTTATAGTGTTTCTTTTTTGTAACTTTTGTGGGTAAACAACCAAAATACATTAGTCATTAAGAGAGACTATATCATCTTCTCAACATTCTGTGAAATACAGTATTTTTCTCTTTACATAATAATAAGAATTAATAAACAACTTAAAATAGTGGACTGGTAGCTATATACAGGGCTATTTAAACTGAAAGGGCCGATTTAAAACATTTATTTCAAACAAGCTGTATAAGTTCAAAGTTTAAAAGCTCGCCTAAAAGTACCAGTGAATTCCACCGAGTGCTGTTTCTCATTTATAGTAAAATCGTGACAACACCACAAGAGAAATCATTTTGCATGCTGCAATTTGTGATGTGTGAGTCCATTGTTCAAGGGCAACGTGAATTCCGCAGACGGTTCAACAAACAATCGCCTCCTCATAAGCAAATTTATGAGTGGCATAAAAAATTCGTAGAAGAATGTTGCATATGCAAACGTAAAAGCACTGGTCGTCCACGCACATCAGATGAAAATGTCGAGTGTATCCGAGGTGGGTTGAAAAGGAGCCCTAGGAAATCCACATCACAGGCAAGCATTGAACTTGGAATTCCTGAAGCAACGGTATGGCGTGTTCTTAGACAGTGTCTGCATATGAAGCCTTACAAGTTGCAATTAGTGCAGGCATTGCATCCTGACGGCCATGAAAAAAGGTTTGAATTTTGCTCTGCAATTCTTTAAGATTTAATCGTCAAGATTTGCGACATCGAATTGAGGAAGCTCTGAATTCAGTAACTAGGGAGGAGTTGACTCGTGTGTGGCAAGCAATGGTCTACCGTTCTGATGTTTATTGCGCTATACATGGTGCTTATGTTGAGTGCATGCAACCTCAAGGACCATAGGACCAAACTTTCAACTTTCCTCTATCCAGTGATGTACGGAATGTGTTTCTGTCTTATACAGTTTGTTTGAAATACATTTTTGAAATCTGCTCTTCATTTTGAATACCCCGGTATAACCGAAAATTCCCCAAATTGTTAAAACTTTATTATGCAACTTACAATTCCCTTTTAGACACTGTCAAAATACTCTCCTTGAGATACACTTTTCCCAGCTTTTCCCCCATTCCTGTTAACATTACCCATACTTATCTTTAGTTAGTGTTCCCAGAGCCTCTGCACATTTTTTTCTGAATTTCTAAAATGGTGGCAAATTGTCTTCCCTTCCACCCCCAGAAGAATAAAGCCACCGGATACTCAGAAGGAGGTGTTCCTATGTGAAGGAAGCTACCATTAGTTGTAACTCCTGTCATGACTGAATGTGTTGTCTTTTGTTGCTAGTCAAATGCGAGGGCTAATTTACCCTCCACAATGGACATTACTTTTTTTTATTTTGCCTTGCAGTTAAACGGAACAAACTGGTTGATGCCCCAAGTTATTATCTGTTCAACTGCCATTCCTTCACAGGGCCACAATATATATATATATATGCAGTAATCCCTCACTTATCGCGGGAGATAGGTTCCAAGGCTGACCGCGATAACTGAATTTCCGCAAAGTAGGGACACCATATTTATTTAATTATTTAACGTGTATTTGGACGTTTTTAAACCCTCCCTGTATTGTTTACAACCCACCCTTTACTCTATTAATAACAGGGACAACTGCTAAGCAATATGAAATCGGTAGATAAGTTTACACTTACTGTATAGCGAAGTACACGTAGCTATATATGACGTGATGATGGTGATGAATATGCTGCGCAGTAAAAATGATGACGATTGAAGGTGATAATCCCCTGAATGCAGTAGCAAGAGCACGTTAATGTTGAATGAGTGAGATGAGACTTCCTGGTCAATGCAGCACTCCGTCGCTGAGCCAATCAGCAGCACACAGGAACTTAACTGCGTGCTCTGATTGGGTAGTTTCTCAGCCATCCACCAATAGCATCTCTTGTATGAAATCAACTGGGCAAACCAACTGAGGAAGCAAATACCAGAAGTAAAAAGACGCATTGTCTGCAGAAACCCGGGAAGCAGCGAAAAATCTGCGTTATATATTTAAATATGCTTACATATAAAATCCGCGAAGTCGTGAATCCGCGAAAAGTGAACCGCGAAGTAGCGAGGGATTACTGTATATATATATATAGTCACACACGTGCTCATGGGAAACAGCTGAAGGGCCTAGACACTTGTAATTCTACGCCAGGCCAGGGGGCGGCGGAGTGTACTGACTATCTCTCTCAGTCCCTTGCAGACCTGTCCCGGGAAATCCCGCCTCTGGATGGCCCCGAGGATGACGTCACTTCCGGACACCAGGATACCACTCCCACTTCCTGCAACAAGGACGTCTTTTCCCTTCTAGGCCTTTAAAACTGCCATCTTGCCTCAGTACGGGCAGCTCTGTTTTGGACTCCGATCTATACACTTCTTGTTATAAAAAGAGTAATTTGCAGCTGAGCATATTGTACGGGTGGCTGCCCAAAACCTTTGTGATGTCTCCAACTCATTCTTCTGACAATATATATATATATACATATATATATATATATAAATTACACCTTCATCAGTATGACAGTTTAAATTTTTGCCAATTCTGTGACCTGTGGAAGCATTTTGGGTGGTAAAGTCAGTGGATGGTAAGCAAGATCGTGAGTGTGCTCTGTGGTTGACTGGCATTTCTTTTAAATGAAGAAGTACAGGATGTTTGGCCACTGCATTGTCTCTGCCTACCAGTACACCCTTAAAAGTTTTGTCCACCCTGAGTAAGAGAAAGCTGTCTGATTGGAACAGAGGAGAGAAAGGGAAAGAATGCAAGAGAAATAGCATTAGCAAAAGTCCAGAGAAGAGCAACTAGATTGATGCCAGGGCTGGGAGATGTGAGCTGTTAGGAAAGACTGAGGTAGCTAGATGAGCCTTTTTAGTTTAAGGAAACAGGGATTATGAGGTGACATGATTAAATTGTTTAAAATTATGAACAGAATTGGTACAGTGTGTCCCAGTTGTTACTTTTAAATGAGTTCCTCAGCATGAATATAGTGACACAGATGGAAACTTGTCTAAAGTCAAAATTTTCAGGTTATATACTGTAATAATATTAGATAGTAATTTGCCACTGAGTGCGTCAGAGAATGGTACTTTAGGGACTTGTAAGTTTGACTCAATGTTATTTTAGAGAAGTTGGGTTAAAAGGATTGATGAGCTCGTTGGGCTGAATAACTTGTTCTTGTCAAAATTGTTCCAGTATTGTAATGTTCTAATGATTTTCAGGTAAATTGAAAAGGGCAGAAAAAAAGACTATATATTAATTTATTAGTTCATTGTCTTGGGTCAAATTAAAGTACATTTTTTAATATAAGAATAACAAGGCTGATAAACAAAATGCTAATATGAAAAAAGACCAAGTAATACAAAAATACAATTATAGAGAAAAAGCCATGTAACACAAACATACAAAAATTAACAAAGAGACAAGAATTATTAAAGTGCAAAATAGAAAAGGCCAAGAATACAAGAGTCCTATATACAAAAGCCAAGAATTACAAAGGGCAAAAAGTACAAAAAAAAAATTACACAAAAAAGTGTAAATGTTTAAAGGCCAACAATTAAAAATTCCAAGCAAACAAAATGAAAAACTAAACTTCAGTAATCCACAAAAAAATGGGAGGCAATGCCAAGGAGTACAAACTCCACAGTGGTGGAATTGGAGGCCCCACCTTTTGGGTTAGCATAAGTAGGGAAAGGCAAGAAGTGAAATAACTGAACAATTACAAAGTTAATGGAAGAAAACTGTAAAATGATTAACTACATAGATAAATAAAGTAATCAATGCAGAACATTTCATTAAGATAAAAAAGACAATTTACAAGGAAATAAACAGGCAAAAATAAACAAAACTAAGACCAGGATAGAATCCTAGTACAACCATGACAGTTTGAGGGTAAAACAGTCAACTGTACTGTTATATTACATTCAGAGTGTGTTCCTTGACTTATGTTTATTTTATGTTTTATTGTTAGATATTATTCTGAACTTAAACGGTTTGAAACTTTTTCTTCTGTTTTGTGTGTGGAACCCCAATAGATGGAGTCACCAAGATATCACTACTTCCTTTCTATTGAGTTTGCGGAGATGATCTCAGTAGAGTGTCATTGCAGTTTGTGGACTAGAGATCCTTTTTGTGAGTATTGTTTAATTTTGATTTTTCTGGTATATTGAATTTTACTTCTGGTGATTGGATTTTGCTATTGGATTATGGATTTGTTTTCCTTGGATTTCCTTTTTTGGTAAGTCCTTTTTCTCATTATTTTTCTTTCCATTTCTTTTTCCTCTTTTTGTTTATTTAAATAAATTCTTTGAAAGAACCATGTTTTGTTCTTATCCTTCAAGGTAGAAGATTTGCAGTTATTCTCTCCCTTGAAGGGCATTTTTGTGTTTTTGGGACATTTTTAAGTATTATTTGCAAGTGCCCCATTTTGGTCCTTAGAAGGCCCAAATGCCTGCCTCTTGAGCCTGGGGTCCGAGTGCCTGGGATGAGGACAATTTCTGAGGCTGACCAGTAAATCTCCTGGTCTGGCCCTTATTTGGCATTTTTGGGGCTCGCACCATTTTGTGTTCCTACTTCACAACAAGGGCAAATTAGGGTTATAATTGACATGAAACACTTCCACATTATTGGCCTAGGCATCATAAATGCAAGGTTTGTTAGCTACTTATATTTATGTGTCAGTTGCTTCCTGTATCCCCAGCAAGCATGGGTTAAGTTGATTTTTGGTTCTAAATTGGCCTATTATACATGAATGAAAGTGTGTCCTGCAATGGATTAACTTCCTAATCAGTTCATTTTTGTTTTCCACCTCATGCTGCCAGGACAGCAATAAATACCTCAAATCAATCCTTAAGTTCCTCCAAATTAGTCTCTGTTTGGCTTTGTTACTTACGGTTTTTGTTTTTCTTGCTAGACATGTTCAACCTGAGAAATGATACTTTCAGAAAGCTCCCATTTTCCGCTACCTCTGAATGACACAACTTTTCATTACACATCATGAAACTGTTTGGGCTTTCTATCTATCTGTTCTTATCAACTGTCATCCAGCTACTAGTTTATATAGGCGTTTGAAATAAATGTAACACCGCACCTCATATAGTCTGTGTTTCTTCTCAGTTCCATAATATCTTTGTACTTTTTATATATACAGTATGTATCTGTTAAATACATATATATATATAGATTTTAAGTGGGACCTAAGTGCAATGGTTAGCGCTGCTGCCTCATAGGTCCAGTCTCCTGGAATCAAATCCCATGTTTAGGCATGTCCATGTGCTGTATATGTAGGTTTCCCTCTCGATGGTACGGATTTCCTCCCACATCCCTAAAGATGTGTGTTTAGTTAACTGCCATTCAAAACAGGTCCTTAGGGAGTCTGCCCTGCAGTGGTCTGGCGATCTGTTGATGGTTGCTTCCTGCCAGGCATCTGATACTGCTGGAATAGGCTGCAGGCCAATATGACCATGAAACGGATTAATCAGAATCAAGATGCAGTATATACAGTGGTACCTCTGGTCATGACTGTAATTCTTTCCAAAACACTGGACGTGACCCGATTTGGTCGCGACCCGAATGTAATTTCCCCATAAGATTGTATGTAAATACAATTAATCCATTTCAGACCGTACGAACTGTACAGTATGTAAATATATATTTTTTTAAGCACAAAAATAGTTAATTATACCATAGAATGCACAGTGTAATAGTAAACTGAATGCAAAAACATTGAACAACCTTGAACAACAGAGAAAACTAACATTGTTTGCGCTACACCCTTACGAAATGCTCGCTGTAAACACTTTTTAACAAGTTTTAAGCACAGGGAAAAAAAAATAAATGCCACTTCTCTTGCAAAACTTTACAAACCATCCTCTACTGGCTTTAAATTCCTCACCTTCGCCACTCGAAGAAGGATTTTTTTTCAGCAAATCACCATGAATCTTCCTGGCTTTTTCACATATGATCGCCTCGCTTACGATATCCCCTGCAAGTTGCTTCTCATTCAACCACACTAGCAACAGTTTTTCCACCTCTTCCAGCACTTGAGGCCTCTGCTTGGTTAACATTGTAACTCCTTTTGCAACATCAGCTGCTTTGTTTGGCCCTGTATTTGCAAACAAAAGAAAATGGGAAACGAAGAATGGGCAATCATTGGCATGTACAAGCGTGCATAGGGAAACAGGTCGCCAGTGTTTTTGTTCGCCACCAGAGCATGTGGTGACTTTTTGATTGTAACCAGATTTGTACGTGTTCGGAAAAGTTCGTGACCAGAGGTTCTGCTGTATATATATATATATATATATATATTGTGGAATAGGTGACCCTGACACAGACAGGCAGACACGTTACAAGCCATCACCACACGTTTATTTACAATAATACTATTTACAAAGTCCATAAGTGCACCACCACACAAACCCCAACAGTCTCCCAAAGTCCAGGCTTCCTTCAGCCTACTCTCTCTTCACACTCTATTCACACAGGGCCTCTCTTTGTCCACCTCCTCACCCGACTCCAGCCTTGATTGTCGGGAGGTGGACCTTTAAATAGACAGCTGATTGCCGACCACACCCAGCCACCTGTGACAATATATATATATATATATATATATATATATATATATATATATATATATATATATATACTGTACTGTATAACTGTATATATATATAAATATATATATATATATATATATATATACACACACACAGATTTTGAAAGGCACCTTGAGGTTAAGCATTTGCCAAGTAAAGAATGGTAGCAAATGTAATTATATAATAAGCAGGTACAGAAAATGGATGGATGGGTTTTACTTTAATCATTATTATTAAAAGAATGGTTGAAAACATATTCAAAACAAAATAAAGGATGTACATTATTTTTAGATTATTAACAGTATACAGAAAACTCAAACCCTGGTGAAAAAATATATTTTTGCATTATTTTAGCTTAAATGTTCTTGTTTTCTGCCCTTAAAGCAGCTGAATTAATAATCGTGAATAAAGAAAATTTGCCTCTATAATTATTATAGGAAACTGAGTGCTGTTTTCAATGTTAATGTATTCCCTGTCATTTGATTTTTTTTTCTCTCTTTATAAATAGGATTTTACCTAATTATCATCACATGAACCTGTAGAGCAGTGCTTGGAAGGAAACTTGATATGGGGACAAAGGAGGTCAAATTACAGTTTTTGGCACAGAGCCTGATCCGTATCCTTACATCTTTAGTGATCTTTTGCGTGGCTGAATTTTCCCCTTGAACATGATGTCAATATGTTGATGTGCCTCTCTTTATTAAGACACCATCCAACTGATAACAAGTCCTGCTGTGTTTTACCAACATAAATAATTAGAACAGGGACCAAAGAACGGCAGGTGGCTCTTGGCACCAAGAAATAATCATACTTGATGTGGAAAATAAAGTAAAAGGAGCCATCTGTTCACGGCAGGGGTATGAAAAAAATCAAGTTAACATATTGTCACTAACATTATGAAATACACAGTTAATAATTTAGTTATCGTGGCATTCAACTCTGGACACTTGTTTAAACAATATAAATACACAATGACGCTGGCTTTTATACCTAAATTAACCTCAGCTTTTACCACTCACGACTGATCCAAGAGGTTTATTGTCACATGTTATTCCAATATTTGCTTAAATGATTGGTAAAAGCATCCTTAGTGGGCTAATTTATTGACAGAAACAGTGTGGCGGCTATATATGATTAAAGTATTCAACAGCAGAAACAGGTCTGCCACATGGCTTTGCAAATGTCTGTTAGATTACAGCTCTAGTGGAGGATATTAAAGGAAAAATTGAGTCCACTGACCTCAGCATGTAGAGAATAAATTATGCACTATTTGTCACAGCTTTTCTGATGTCCATTCTTTGAAGTTACCTGCTATTATCTCTTCATACTAAATTTTGTTTAGTATTCTGAGTTATCTATATTTGGCATGGCATTTTGCTTCAATTGTAATGCAAATGTTAGAATATAATGGGTTGGAGAAGGAATAAAAAAACATATAGAGTCTGTTTTCAACAACAAGAAATTATTTTAAAAGTCAATTTTTCAAAAAAATGATCTATCCATATTTCTCTTGAAATCATTTCTTTCATTGCATGGTGATGTAACCTATTGCGGACACTTAGGATACATGCCAGAAACCATCACTAGCTGGGCTACTGGTTGCATGCACGCCAACACTCACTCATACTGGTCCAGTTTAGAGTCAACATTTAACCCAACACAAAAAAAAAATTAGTAGTCAGTCATGCGGCAGCACTAAACAATGTTGGCTCTATGTCACTATTAAATTATATTAATAATAATTATTATTAATATAACTAAATAATAATTATACTAATATTTATTTTGAGATATGTGTGTTTTTCACAGGCAGTGCAGTGTGTCAGTTGTAGATGTTTAAGTATTTTTCAAATACAGTGCAGAAGTTTTTAACAAAATAGGAACACATTACGTGAAAATGGTTGGGTTCCATAAAGAAATCCTTTTTAATTGTCTGCAGGCAAAAGGTGTTAAACATGCAGCGATATCAGTTGCAGGCTCTCTGGTACCATCAGCTGATCTCATGATTAGGTCATGCCAGTGTGCCATCTTCAGTTACTGGTCCTGATTGATAGCGGACACTGGTGTCTTCAAGACTATGCACATCAGAGACTCGAGGTGCCGAAAAGAAGTTGGATCAGCTTTTCTGGGTTGTTGACTGATAAGGACCTGGCAAGTGATGGCACAACCTGTAAATTCTTTCCTGGTTTTACCTTTAAAGCTTATGATATTCTCCAGCACATGACCATATATTGTATGGGTATTTATAAAACTATGTACTCTATCAGTGTTAAGGTTGCCATGTATTTTATTATATCTCCATAATTCATAGGAGTTGTGGCATTAAACTGTTCCAAATATTAAACAGTAACCACCAACATGACACCACATTTGCTACAAAATAGCCTCCTGTTAAGCCTGTATAATCCTACCTAGTCAATATTAGAATTGAAGTCTGTTTGGAAAGAACTATGACCTTGGATTTCTCATTTCATTGTACACTGGCTTCTATCTTAACCCCATAAAACTGACACTTTAAGTTTTTCTTTACCTGCACCTAATCAACACTTGGAGGAGCAAGTAAGTGTCCCACCATATATAAAAAAACCTGTGATGCGTTATAATTTTTATTTACATTTTTCGAAACTGCTTTATATGTTACACAGTCTGACCCAGGATTGCAAAAGATGCTGGTTTCAGTATGAATTATACATTTGCATATAAAAGGAATAAGCTATGAAATACGTGAAGTGAAACTATTAACATCACAAGAAAATGTTTAAAACCAAAATATCACAGATAATATTAGTACACCTTGTACTAGTGTAAACAATGACGTAGTGATGATCATGATTTTGCCAAATAATCTGTAAAATTATCAGAGGTCTGTAAAATGAAACTCTTAGAAAATAGTTTAATTTATATTCATGAACACAATAGAAGAACGTAATTACAATGTTTCCCTCAGTCATGTTTAAGTATAAAACTGAAAAGATATTTTATTAAAATTTTAACAAGTTAGAGAATTTATTCATGAGTACAATATTGTTCTAAATCAATATAACACGAAAATATTAAGTCAATCTAATATTTTAAAACATATATGTAAAGAAATTAACGATACATATTTATTAATTACATAGAACTTCTCACTTTTTTTGATCCAAAACTTGGTTTTGTGGCCCGGCATTTGCACACTTTCTGTTTTTGTGTCAATATGAATCATCCAGCAGTAATTTGCCATCATTCTGACTTTGTAATGTCACACGTACCTTCTTTCTATGTCCTTGATATCCTGATGGGATCTTTCACCTTGCAATTCACTTTCCGCTCCATGATTTTTAATGAAAAATTTCAATTGCGGATCCAAAAAAAGGGAACTGTGAGACTCATTTTGCTACCCAATTCTTTAAACTAAACTAATAAAATTTTCATAATTACTTTATGATTTGGATCTTTATTACCAAAAAACTTGTTCGAATAATACTTGAGTGTATCATATCAGGTTGTTCATCGCACCATCAAATTCAGCATCAGAAATCAGTTTTTTTAAATACCAGGTCCAGCAAAAATGCCTTCTTTCAATTTAGTCTCAGACAAATTAGGAAACTATTGTCAACACCCATCAAATAGGCTCCATCTTTTGAAAGGGCTTTTAATTAATTCAAGTATAATATGAAGGGGTGGTAGCAGCACTTTATGTGGATCCACCAACCTGTAGCTTGCTTCTAGTTTGTCATTCCTTCTGATCCCAATATCAATTCTTTGCTCTGCAGTCCCACTCACATGGAAAATGTGGGAATTGTGTATGCCATGATTGCTGACTTAGTAAGGTACACAGAACTTTTAGTTATGCTCTGACCTTTTTATCAAATAAAAATACTGTTTTGCTTAAAACATACATTTTAATATTATAAAATATCAAATTCAAATAAATTATCATTAAAACACAATATTTAATTGATTTATAGTGTAGAAACAATAAAAATGTGTAATAAGTTTTATGAAAAAAATGTCACATGATGGAGAAAAATGGCTTTCATTTCTGAAATCAGTGAGCAAAAACATAACATCATGAAATAATCCAAACTATTTTTTCAACGTAGACCTGGTATGTACTTTCTCTACACTCCTATAAATAATAGATTAACTTATCAAATGTGCTGTAAGAATATTCAGTACAAAGAATACTATATGATATGCATAAACTACAGGCTCAATTCATTCCCAAAATAAAAAGCAGGTAATAACAGGAGTTATCCAACTGTTTTCTTTACCAGCTTACTTCAGTTTACAGTCAGAAGAGTTTCAAGGAAGCAGAAACCTATTTTGAATTGGATAGCAGTCAGTCACAGCTTTCACTCACATTGGGCCAATTTAAAAGAAACCCAGTTTCTTAACTAAAACCCAGAACACACAAACCTCATGCATTCAGTGACTGGGCTGAAGTTGGAACTGAGGACTCATGATGTGAGGCAGCAAAATTAACACCTGAACCACAATGTAATCAAATACGAATTATGGAAATTACAAATACGAGTTTTCTTGCATCTTACCTGTAATGGTGTTACATTTACACAGCATGTTAAGTTATTCTATTTAAAATATAAACATAATTACTAACACGTAAAGACACCTCCAGAGGATGTACATCTTCCAGTAGTAGGTTTCTCACTCAAGGACAGAATAAGTTTAGATGTCCTTGAAAGTGTGGCGTACTACAACAACCATCAGAGACATGCATATGACCTTTATAAAACTGACTTTGCAGTAGAAGCCACACTGTCTAAATCCACCTTTGGCTGTTTTCCAAACAGCCTTAGATGAAACGGGTTAAGAATATTCTGCAAAGTCTGGGAGGCAATAAGACCACAAAAGATTACAAAATGCTAAAGCACAGATTGCAAACAAGTAGAAGGAAATCAAGTGTTGAAAAATCTTCACAGCTGCACAGTTGCTGTCAGCCTAAGACTCATCAAGTGCATTCTTTGAAGATGTGAGCATCACGACCAGCTGGCACATGAAAATAAAAATATTAATAAGCACAAAATGTGCTGCTGAATCACCAAGGGATTTGGTAGCAACAGGGAGACAAGCAAAGGAAACACCATGTGGTATTAAAAAAGCCGTAACAGGCTCTAGTGCTGACTTGAAAAGAACGCTACTGTAAATGATAGCCCTGTGTGGATCTTTCAAGATCTTGCTTCACCTCCCGAGTCCAAGTAGTCATTGTAGGCATCACCCACCCTATTTTAAGTAACCCCTTAAAAGGGAAAAATGCCACATTGCTGTAGACAATACAAACAAAAGAAAAAAAGCAGCAAATAAATGTGCCAACATGGCAAAAAGTAATGTGAAAAAAGAATAGTCAAAGCAAAGCAGAGAAGTAGCAAAAATTTACAGAACAAGAAAAAGTCCTCAAAGGGTCACAAGAGCAGATAATGTTTACCATGCTCCCAGGTCTGGTTTTACAGAGAGGTAAAACAGTGGCCAAGACAACATGGCACAGTATGACATAAAACATGAACACACATGATGCCTATTGTACAGTTAGGCCCATAAATATTTGGACAGAGACAACTTTTTTCTAATTTTGGTTCTGTACATTACCACAATGAATTTTAAATGAAACAACTCAGATGCAGTTGAAGTGCAGACTTTTAGCTTTAATTCAGTGGGGTGAACAAAATGATTGCATAAAAATGTGAGGAAACTAAAGCATTTTTTTAACACAATCCCTCCCTGACCAATTGCACTGCACTGCGGGACAGAACACACACACACATATATAAATTATATATATATATATATATATATATATATATATATATATATATATATATATATATATATATATATATATACTAATAAAAGGTAAAGCCCTCACTGACTCACTGACTGACTGACTGACTGACTGACTGACTTACTCATCACTAATTCTCCAACTTCCCGTGTAGGTAGAAGGCTGAAATTTGGCAGGCTCATTCCTTACAGCTTACTTACAAAAGTTAGGCAGGTTTCATTTCGAAATTCTACGCGTAATGGTCATAACTGGAACCTCTTTTTTGTCCATATACTGTAATGGAGTGCAGCTCGATGGCCGTGGAAGGCGGAGTCGTGTATCGCATCATCACGTGATCATCTCCCCTCCCATTCACCTCATTTCATTCATTTCATTTCGCTCCGAGCTGAGCTCCGCAGCTGGTGCGGTCTTGCTGTTCTTGATTTGCTTTTCACATGGCCAAGTATACGTTGCATGCTCAAGAGTAAGCTCAGCGCAGAACTTGGTCATATTACAACCGGAGGGGCGAACTGACAACATGGTATACAAAGAGATCCTTAACAAATAATTATTGGTATAATTTCCCTCAGTTTATTATTTAAAATTTTAAAGCAGTACTTCGCCGCTGCGAAGCGCGGGTATTTTGCTATATATATATATATATATATATATATATATATATATATATATATATATATATGTGAATGTATGTATGTATATATGTATGTCTATATTTATATATATATATATATATATGTAGATATGTAAATTTGTATATGTATATATATATATATATATATATATATATATATATATATGTATATGTGGATGTGTGTATGTATATATATATGTATATGTAGATATGTGTATATGTAGATATGTATATATATGTATATATGTTTATGTATATATATGGTTACATAACCTCTTTAACACACTACTTCTCCGCTGCAAAGCGTGGGTATTTTGCTATATGTATATATATATATATGTGTCTGTATGTGTATATATATATATTTATATATATATATATATGTGTGTATGTATGTATGTGTGTATATGTATGTGTATATATATGTTGATATATGTATATATATGTGGATGTCTATATGTATATATATATATATATATATGTATATATGTAGATATGTGTATATGTAGATATGTATATAAGTATATATGTTTATGTATATATATGTTTACATAACCTCTTTAACACACTACTTCTCCGCTGCGAAGCGCGGGTATTTTGCTAGTCTATACTAATAAAAGGCAAAGCCCTCACTGACTGACTCATCACTAATTCTCCAACTTCCCGTGTAGGTAGAAGGCTGAAATTTGGCAGGCTCATTCCTTACAGCTTACTTACAAAAGTTAGGCAGGTTTTATTTCGAAATTCTACACGTAATGGTCATAACTGGAACCTGTTTTTTGTCCATATACTCTAATGGAGGAGGCGGAGTCACGTATCGCGTCATCACGCCTCCTACGTAATCACGTGAACTAAAAAAAAGGAAGAGATTTACAGCACGAGTCAAACGCGGGAACGAAGGTAAATGACGTTAATTTTTGAGTGTCTTTTAATACTGTGTAAGCATACATATTAACACATGTGCAATTAAACGTGTGCATTTACGGGGTGATTTCTCAGGCTTAAAAGCTCGCCTTTTATTAAAAAGGTAAGTGCAAACTGTTTTCATTCTGAAGGGCACAAACCACGTTAGATTTCATGCTCAAGAGTAAGCTCAGCACACAGCTTGGTCATATTACAACCGGAAGGGCGAACTGACAACATGGTATACAAAGAGATCCTTAAGAAATAATTATTGATTCATTTTCCCTCAGTTTAAAAAGGTTTACTTTTCTTCTTAATAAAAATTTGAAAGCAGTACTTC
>NC_041400.2:155088011-155208011 GCF_900747795.2 Erpetoichthys calabaricus
TCATTCAGAAGTAGACAAGGCAGGATTTGGACGAGTGGGCATTGAGAAAAAGTCTGAAATTTTTTGTTTGGCCATGTTGCGTGTTACATGGAAACTTAGAACATTTCACGTGTTATGTGGAAAGTTAGAACAGAATTCAAGGAGTAGTCACGGCCCAATTCTCGTCTATTTCAGATCCCTATCCGCAGCAGTTAGCGAGATGACGTTTGAAGCAGAGTGGGCGTGTCAGATGATGCCTCACTTCGGTTTGGCTTTAATCACGTGATAGTGTAATAGGAAAGGCAGACGCGGGCTGAGAGTGTTCGCACATAATTAAAAGCCGTTTCTGCTGCTTTAAATTTAAAACTTTTCTTAGATTGAGAGAGAGAGTCGCCACCGGCGACTGGAATGAAAAAACTAGTCGCAAAATAGAAAATCAAGTCGCATTGGTGACCATTTTAGTCGCCATCTGGAGCCCTATATATATACGATAGAACCTCTGGTTTCTGAACATGTACAAATCGGGTTACAATCAAAAAGTTTGCCAAAATTTTGGCAAAGCTTAAGAGAATGAATCCTTTTGATTTTACTGACACAGTATGATGACAAGTCAGTAATGAACAAATATGGATTATATATATACTGTCACAAAAATGAGACATAATCACATAAAGGTATGGGGCAGCCACCCGTATAATTTGTTCTCCTGGCTTTCTTTTGAAATACAGCACTGATGTGCTCACAACAGAGTCCAAAACAAGACTGAGGGAATAGGGAAAAGGGGTAGGCTTTTAAAGGGGAAGACAGGAAGTGAGGTCATAAAAATCGGGCCCATGTTCTTCAACCATTGGTTCGAGCCCGGACGTGACATCACGGGGGCCGGAGCTGGTAAGGTCTCCTTCCATTGGCTCAGTCCCGGAAGTGACGTCAAGAGAGCTAGGTGGAATCTCCCATGGATGGTCTACAGGAAAGGGAGAAAAAGAGTCAGTGCACTCTGCCACATCCTGGCATGCCTCAGAACTGCCTTCACTCAAGCCCTTTAGCTGCCTCCCATGCGCACGTGTGTGACAAGGCCCCCCCCCCCTTAGCCCAGACCCGTTGGTCTTCTCAGTCCATACCACAATGTTCGGGGCCCTCTTCTTTGTCAAATCAGACAAGGGCGCCGCTCTCTCCGAGAACCGGGGTACAAACCGGCGGTAGTACCCCGCTAACCCGAGAAAGGCTTGGACCTGCCGCTTGGTTCACGGACGGGGCCATTTCAAAATGGCATCTACTTTGGAGCACTGTGGCCTTACGGTACCCTGACCCACCAGGTAGCATAAATATTTGGCTTCGCTCAATCCAAAGAAGCATTTCTTGGGATTAATCCGGAGCCCGGCCTCACCAATTGTCCGCAATACCGCTCGGACATGCTGTAGGTGTTCCCTCCATGTGCTGGAATAGATGACCACGTCATCCAGGTAGACAGCACTGTATGAGTTATGAGGCCGGAGCACTTTGTCCACCAGACGCTGGAAGGTTGCTGGAGCCCTGTGTAACCCAAATGGAAGGACATGATACTGCCAGTGTCCGCTAGGGGTGCTAAACTCAGTTTTAACCTTAGCCTGCCGAAGCCTATCGAGGAGGTCGTCCACTCGTGGCATTGGATAGGCATCAAATTGGGAGACTTGATTAAGCCGATGGAAGTCATTGCAAAACCTCCAAGTCCCGTCAGGCTTACCGACCAGCACAATGGGACTGGACCAGGGACTATAACTTTCCTCAGTCACACCTAGTTCCAGCATGCGCTTGATCTCAAGCTCCAATTCAGCCCTTTTTGCCTCGGGAAGCCAATACGGGCGTTCTTGGACAATAAACCCGGGCTTTGTCACAATGTTGTGCTCAACCGGAGAGGTCCTTCCGGGGTTCTCACTGACTACCTCCCGGACATAACTGTTTCCAGCTCCTGCCGTTGTCTGGGACTTAAATCCACACCGAAGTTAAGGCTAGCCGTGTGAGAGAAGAGTGAGCGGGGCTGGCCGGAGGAGGGATTGGGATCCCTGTCCTTCCACGGTTTCAGCAGTTTCACATGATAAACCCGCTCCCTCGGCCGACTATTGGGTTGACTCACCAAATAGTCGACAAGGCCCTTCCTCTCCTTAACTTCGTAGGGGCCTTGCCAATGGGCAAGCAACTTAGAGTGGGAGGTAAGCACTAGGACCATGACATGACCTCCCAGGCGGAACTCCCGGAGAGACGTGCCGCGGTTGTAATAACGGACCTGTGCTGCTTGGGCCTCTTCCATGTGACTTTTAAGGAGGGGCCGAATTTTTCCAAATCTATCGCGTAATTGCGTGATATACTCTAGTATGTTTGTAGAGGGAACAGCCTCTTCTTCCCATCCTTCTTTTAGGATATCTAATATGCCCCGGGGTTGTCGCCCATACAATAATTCAAAAGGGGAGAACCCCGTGGAGGCATGTGGGGCTTCCCGATAGGCAAAAAGAACGAGGGGGAGGAGCTGATCCCAGTTACTTCCATCCTCACTGACCACCTTACACAGCATTTGTTTGAGAGTCTGATTGAACCTCTCCACTAAACCGTTGGTTTGAGGATGATACACCGTGGTCTTTAAATGCTTTATTTTCAGTAACTTGGCAGTCTCCTTGAACGTCTCCGAGGTGAAAGGTGTCCCCTGGTCCGTCAAGATTTCCTTGGGGATACCCACCCGTGCAAAGACCCCTAATAATTCCCGTGTGATGGCTTTAGAAGTAGCTGAGCACAACGGAACAGCTTTGGGGTATTTGGTAGCATAATCCACGAAGACTAGGATGTACTTGTGTCCTCGGGCTGAGGGCTCTAGAGGTCCAACTAAGTCGACCCCAATTCGATGGAAGGGAATGTCAATCAGGGGAATAGGAACGAGAGGAGCACGGTCCTTTCTAGGATTTTGTCGCAATTGACACTCCGGGCATGAAGTGCAAAAGCGATGAACCTCCTCATTGATTCCCGGCCAGTAGAAACAGAGCTTGATCCGCTCCAGGGTTTTCTTGGTGCCCAAATGGCTACCTAGGAGGTGGGCGTGTGCTAACTCACAGACCTGCCGCTGGAAGGTTCACAGTAGCCTTCTCTCCTGCCAATCATGCATTGCTACACGATAGAGAAGGTCGTTGTCTAACACAAAGTGAGGACCCTGTGGCATTGACTGGTTAGTGCGCTGGCCGTTGACTAGGACCACTGCATTTTTTGCAAATTTCAGGGAATCGTCACTCCACTGTTCCCTTTTAAAGGAAGCTGGC
This sequence comes from Erpetoichthys calabaricus, assembly GCF_900747795.2. Classification (NCBI taxonomy): domain Eukaryota; kingdom Metazoa; phylum Chordata; class Cladistia; order Polypteriformes; family Polypteridae; genus Erpetoichthys; species Erpetoichthys calabaricus. The sequence continues at coordinate 155,091,269 of NC_041400.2, forward strand.
GTCACTTTCAAATGGAACCGTAAATGGGAGAGAGGGTCTGGACAGACCTCAAGGGGCGCAGTTTCCTCCCATTCCGCCTCGGCATTGGTGGATGACGTATCAGCACGTGACGGCCCGGGAGTTGCCACATCACTCAGGACGGCTGCTTCGTCTCTCTCTCTGCCGGCTGATTACACGGTGTGGAGGCAGCTTGAGACGGCATAACTAGCATCCCCGTCCATAACTAGGCCCAAGTCAACCCCAGGAGTGGTATGTGTCTCACCGCTTTTGATATTAGACCAGTCCCGCCCTAGTATCACCGGGTGTGGAGGATCTGGGAGGACCGCCACGGGTAATTTCTGAACTGATCCTCCGTAACTGATGATACAAGTGGCGGACCTGTACCAGCGGATGTGTCCGTGGACACAGGTTATACCGGTCTTCCGTTTCAACCACTGTTGCAGTAGCACAAATCGGTGGGAAACAATGGAAATGTTGCTGCCGGAATCGAACAGAGCAAAAGTTTTATACCCGTTTACGATCACCACGCCTGTGTGTGGGACCGCCAACGGGTTTGTCAGAGCACACCAACCCCTCCTCCCCCTCCACCTGCATTCCTCCTCATTCCCAAGCGGTTTGCACGCCCGCGACTTCGGGGACGTCGGCACAAGCTCTGGGTTGTACAGGGTGGGGGCTAGGTTTTGGGACATACTCCGGTTGAGTTCGACCAAGGGACGGTTCAGCTCCCGCAGATTGTGAGGCCGTTCTTTGTATTTCTACAAGCTCTATGAGCTCTGCCATATTTCTGAACTGTTTACCCCAGACCGGCTGGGTGAAGCCACGGGGTAGTGTGTCCAGTAGTGTGTCTTGTTTTCCTGTGGCCATAGCCACTGCCCTACCTTTGCCCATAAGGACCAGGCTTGTTGAGGGGTCGACTGCTCTGGGTCGAACCTCCAGTTTTTCAAACTCCCTGGCCTGCCTAGGTTGCCTAGTGAAGCATGCCGGGCGCAGAGCCTGTACCGGGCCACTCCGAAAAACACGTGACACCCTCCCCGCCTGGAAACTCGGCCCCGGTACGCTCCCACCTGGGTGTGTTGCAGGTCCTGTCCCCTTTTCTTCCAGGACTTCTCGATCCTGCCGACTACGCCAATGTCACAAAAATGAGACATAATCAAATAAAGGTTTGGGGCAGCCACCCGTATAATTTGTTCTCCTGGCTACAAAGTTGCTTTCTTTTGAAATATAGCACTGATGTGCTCACAACAGAGTCTAAAACAAGACTGATGGAATAGGGAAAAGGGGCAGGCTTTTAAAGGGGAAGAAAGGAAGTGAGGTCATAAGGATCAGGCCCATGTTCTTCAACCATTGGTTCAAGCCCAGACGTGACATCACAGGGGCCGGAGCCGGTAAGGTCTCCTTCCATTGGCTCGGTCCCGGAAGTGACGTCAAGAGAGCCAGGTGGAATCTCCCATGGATGTTCTACAGGAAAGGGAGAAAAAGAGTCAGTGCACTCTGCCACATCCCGGCATGCCTCAGAACTGCCTTCACTCAAGCCCTTTAGCTGCCTCCCATGCGCACGTGTGTGACAATACATATATATAAGTTTATATATATATATATAAAATCCAACGTCTGTCATTTTGTCTGTCTGTATGTCTATCCGCTTTTCACGAGAGAACTACTTAACAGATTTAGATTGTTTTTTTTCTATAGTTTGCTTGAACACTCTGGTCGATTTTGCAACCTCTCTCATCGCGCTAAGTATCATAGTTTGCTTACAGTACTGATTTATTTGTGCAAATCCGAGGCAGAGGCTGCAGGCTGAGGGGATGGGTAAGCATGATGTCAGGAGAGGGGAGTCTGTCTACCACTGTGTTTTAGAGTGTAACTTGCCTCCGCTTAGCTGGCGATACCTTTTTGTTTATTGATTTTTAAACTTTGTCCAGATTCATCACTATACGGGCAGAGCCACAGGAAATGGCTAGTATACTATATATATATATATATATATATATATATATATATATATATAGTGGAACCTCTGGTCATGACCATAATTTGTTTCAAAACTCTGGACATGACCCGATTTGGTCGTGATTCGAATGTAATTTCCCCATAAGATTGTATGTAAATACAATTAATCTGTTCCAGACCGTATGAACTGTATGTAAATATATATTTTTTAAACACAAAAAATAGTTAATTATACCATAGAATGCACAATGTAATAGTAAACTAAATGCAAAAACATTGAATAACCTTGAACAGCAGAGAAAATTAACAATGTAAGAGTTCACACTACACCCTTACGAAAATGCTCACTGTAAACACTTTTTTATGAGTTTTAAGCACAGGGGAAAAAAAATAAATGCCACTTCTCTTGCGAAACTTTTCAAACCATCCTCACCTTCACCACTCAAAGAAGGATTTTTTTTCAGCAAATGGCCATGAATGTTCCTGGCTTTCTTGCATATGATCGCCTCGCTTATGCTATCCACTGTAAGTTGCTTCTCGTTCTACCACACTAGCAACAGTTTTTCCACCTCTTCCAGCACTTGAGGCCTCTGCTTGGTTAACATTGTAACTCCTTTTGCAACATCAGCTGCTTTGTTTGGCCCTGTATACGCAAACAAAACAAATGGGCAATCAACGTGCGTAGGGAAACTGGCCACCGGTATTTTTGTTTGCCACCAGAGTGTGTGGTTGTGAACAGATGCAAAATGTTGGCAAACTTTTTGATTGTAACCCGATTTGTACGTATTTGGAAACCAGAGGTTCTACTGAATATATATATATATATATATATATATATATATATATATATATATATATATATATATATATATATATATAAATGTTGAGGTTTCTGAACCCTTTTGGGAACATCCCCCAAACAGGATGACACACCGAAATGTGAGTGTCACATCTGTAGAGGGCTGCTGGTCTGTCACCAAGACAACTGCAGGTTCCCAGCACAGCAGCATAGCGCAGCAGAAGCAACTATGAGCTGATTATCTTCGCGCTATAAGAGCCTGTCACCGATGAGTGATGCAAAGATCATTATAAATGCAGGGAACAGTATAGCTTGGCTACTGACCTGATTACAAATATGTCAGTTTGCTACATTTGTGTATAGGAGAGTGGTTGATCCCGCTACAATAAATAACCCTGCTGTTCCTGTTTCAAGTAGAATAAAGCTGGTTTTGCTAAAGTACTGAGACTCAGCCTTGTGTTTTTGGGTGCATGACAGTGACTCACGTGTCAATATATATATATATATATATATATATATATATATATATATATATATAATATATATATATATATATATACAGTATATATATATATATATATATATATATATGTGTGTGTGTGTTCTGTCCCTGCAATTGGTCAATTTGGCTTTGGTGGCAAAAGAGGAAGTGCAAGTGTGAGACGCACAAGGAGAAGTAAAGACGTACCCTGAGGAGAAAGTCCCCTTCAAAGACTGAAAGTGTAAAAATTGACAGGAGGCAAGGAAGGTGCCCTGAAAATAATGACAGAAGTGGATGGTCAAGAAAGGGAGTGCCGGTGATGAGAGGTTCTGACACACCTGTCTTTGAGAGAGACGCAAGTACCTGTGGGAAGCACAAAGGAGGAGGACTCGCTCTCTATGTTAATACACGGTGGTGTAACTCTGGACATGTTAAAGTCAAAATCTCCACTTGCTGCAGGGACATCGAACTGTTGGCCGTAAGTCTGCGTCCCTATTACTTGCCCAAAGAGTTTGGACACGTCATTGTTGTCATCGTGTATATTCCTCCTCGGGCGGACGTGGAGATAGCGAGTGACATCATCCATTCTGCTGTTGCTAAGTTACAAATGCAGCACCCCGACACACTTGTGCTAATCGCTGGAGACTTTAACCATGTGACGCTGGAAAAAACATTACCTGCATTCTCCCAGTATGTGGACTGCAACACCCGGGGAAATAAGACTATTGATTTACTGTATGCAAACGTTAAAGACGCATACAGGGCCACCCCGCTGCCTGCGCTTGGGAAAGGAGATCATAACCTGGTTCTGCTTCAGCCTCACTACAAACCAAAAGTGAGAATCCTAACTGTAACCACACGATCATTCAGGAAGTGGACCCCGGAGGCTGAGAATGCTCTGAGACAGTGTTTTGGAACTACAGACTGGGATATCCTGCAGGGATCACATAGTGAGAACATTGAGGAGGTTGTTGACTGCACTACTGACTACATCAACTTCTGTATGGACACTGTAGTTCCAGTAAGAACTGTACGCTTCTATGCTAACAACAAGCCATGGATTACAAGTGACATCAAGGGCCTTTTGAACCAGAAGAAAAGGGCCTTTAAAGACGGTGATCAGCATGAGCTCAAGTGCGTGCAGAAGGAACGCCGAGTCCAGCTCAGGGCGGCGAAAGAGCAGTACAGGAGAAAGCTGGAGCAGAAGTTGCAGAACAACAGCATGAAGGAAGTGTGGGATGGGATGAAGATCATCACTGGCTGCAGCTCAAAGCGGGGGTACCACCATCGAGAGAGACGTGAAGAGAGCAAACCAAATGAACATCTTCTTTAACAGGTTTGACCACCCTAACCCACTCTCACCTCGGAGTACTGCACTCTCTACACATCCTTCTGCTGATACCAACATAGGAGAGACATCCCCACCCACAATTACAGCAGCGCAAGTGAGCAGAGAGCTGAGGAAACTTCGTGCCAGCAAAGCAGCAGGTCCAGATGGAGTATCGCCACGACTGCTGAAGGTCTGTGCATCAGAGCTGGGGGGTCCTCTACAGCGCATCTTCAACCTGAGCCTGGAACAGGGGAAAGTCCCGAGGCTTTGGAAAACATCTTGCATCACCCCAGTCCCAAAGGTATCACGTCCTGGTGAGCTGAATGACTGCCGGCCTGTCGCTCTAACATCACATGTGATGAAAACCATGGAGCGGCTGCTGCTTCACCACCTGAGGCCACAGGTCGAACACGCCCTCGACCCTCTGCAGTTCGCATACCAGGAGAAGGTGGGAGCGGAAGATGCCATCATCTATATGCTACATCGATCCCTCTCCCACTTGGACAGAGGCAGTGGCGCTGTAAGAATTATGTTTCTAGACTTCTCTAGCGCCTTCAACACCATCCAACCTCTGCTCCTTAGGGACAAGCTGACAGAGATGGGAGTAGATTCATACCTGGTGGCATGGATCGTGGACTATCTTACAAACAGACCTCAGTATGTGCGTCTCGGGAATTGCAGATCTGACATTGTGGTCAGCAACACAGGAGCGCCGCAGGGGACTGTACTTTCTCCGGTCCTGTTCAGCCAATATACATCAGACTTCCAATATAACTCGGAGTCCTGCCACGTGCAAAAGTTTGCTGACGACACTGCTATCGTGGGCTGCATCAGGAGTGGGCAGGAGGAGGAGTATAGAAACCTCATCAAGGACTTTGTTAAATGGTGCGACTTGAACCACCTACAACTGAACACCAGCAAAACCAAAGGAACTGGTGGTGGATTTTAGGAGACCCAGGCCCCTCATGGACCCCGTGATCATCAGAGGTGACTGTGTGCAGAGGGTGCAGACCTATAAATACCTGGGAGTGCAGCTGGATGATAAATTGGACTGGACTGCCAATACTGATTCTCTGTGCAAGAAAGGACAGAGCCACCTGTACTTCCTTAGAAGACTGGCATCCTTCAACATCTGCAGTAAGATGCTGCAGATGTTCTATCAGATGGTTGTGGCGAGTGCCCTCTCCTACGCAGTGGTGTGCTGGGGAGGCAGCATTAAGAAGAAGGATGCCTCACGCCTGGACAAACTGGTGAGGAAGGCAGGCTCTATTGTTGGCATAGAGCTGGACGGTTTGACATCCGTAGCAGAGCAACGGGCACTCAGCAGGCTCCTATCAATTATGGAGAATCCACTACATCCATTAAACAGTGTCATCTCCAGACAGAGGAGCAGTTTCAGCGACAGACTGCTGTCACTGTCCTGCTCCACTGACAGACTGAGAAGATCATTCCTCCCCCGAACTATGCGACTCTTCAATTCCACCAGAGGGGGTAAACGTTGAACATTATTCAAGTTATTGTCTGTTTTTTACCTGCATTTTTTTATTACTCTTTAATTTAATATTTTTTGCTGCTGGAGTATGTGAATTTCCCCCTGGGATTAATAAAGTATCTATCTATCTATCTATCTTGACAGATACTATGACAAGTGTACAGATAGATAGATAGATAGATAGATAGATAGATAGATAGATAGATAGATAGATAGATAGATAGATAGATAGATAGATAGATAGATAGATAGATAGATAGATAGATAGATAGATAGATAGATATAGACTTGAATTAATTACTAGGAAGTTCATTTGTGAGGATTTTCATTTTACCCACCATTGTCAGCCTGCTCTTCAATCCTGCAGCAGCCAGCATTATGATATCAAAATTTAAAGCAGTAAGTGAGTTATGCAAGTCCCATTGGATCAGGATAATACTTGTCTTCTATATTTTTCATCTTTTTAAAACCAAACATTTCAAAGGAAGTCATGCAAGGCCATGAAGGAAAATGGATATATTCTTCTTTGGTGAGATAAAGAAAAATCACAATGTAAAAAGACAGCTAGACACAAATTTAGAGAAATGCAGCCTGTGGCAGGCAAAAATGCATTTTATTGGCAAAATGTTAAGCGTGGAAATACTATTCACATATTTCAATAAAGAAAGTACATCCTATTCAAGTTATAAAATAATGCCAAGCAAATACGTACTGTGGGGGTGGGGGGTATGTTTAATGTAGTGTCTTATATCATAAACACAATTATAAACATCACGCTTCACAATGTGCTGCAGAATTGTACAGATAAATTCTAAATGACTGCGGTGGGCTGGCGCCCTGCCCGAGGTTTATTTCCTGCATTGCGCCCTGTGTTGGCTGGGATTGGCTCCAGCAGACCCCCGTGACCCTGTAGTTAGGATATAGCGGGTTGGATAATGGATGGATAGAATTCTAAATGAGTAAAACACAATCAAACCCTCCATTTTCTAACCCAGATATCAAATTCTAGGTACCCAGAGAGTGACAAGTCCCACATTTTAATACAGCATAAAACACACTCCTCACAGTATACTTGAAAACCTTGTATTCAAATAAGATAATGCTAAATGAGTAAAATGTCAATCCAGTCATTAATTTTCTAACCTGCTTGTCTAAAAGCCTCCAACATCATAAATTCTACATTGTATGATTGTGAATGTTTGCATAATTGACCTCTGCGATGGACAAGCATTCTGTCCAGGGTTGCGTTTAATGCTGGGGGGATTGATTCCAGCTGTCCCAGCATCCACCCTCATAAGAATAATATGCTCTTTTAAAATATGGCAGTTGTCACTGTCTCACAGACCTGAATTTGATAATTACAATTTGAAAATAGATGGATAAATGAACTTGTACAAATGTAAGTTATTTCCACATGTCGTGCAGGGTACAGTTTATAATTGTTTACCACAGAAATAAATATACAATAAATATTCCCACTAGCAGTAAGTATTTGATTAACTACAGCATGTTTTAATACATGTGTGGAAGACGCTTTCTTTATTGAAATATGGAAATATTTTTTTTCTTAAATGACTAAAATAGAACAAAAACAAATCACCATTCTAAAAGTGTGCAATATACTGTAATACTCCAATTTTTAAAAGATAGGAATAGTAAAATGAACGATGCTTTAACCTCTTGGCATTAACCCCAGGCATGACTCAGGCTCTGAATTCTATGTAAATACAGACTCAGGGTGACATGTAATCATCCGCTTTAAACTATTAGACCCAAATAACTCTCAGGACTGTATTTTTCTTCTATCTAGGGGATGAAATATCATCATGCTGCAAAAAATCATGAATATTTCTATGCAGTCTACCACTTTATGGTAACTTTATGGTAACTCATCAATATTCTTGCGTGGTGCAGTGCCTTCAGTCAAAAACACAATTGCAAACAAAAGCCATAAAGCCGGTTTTAGAATGAACTGAAACTTATGCTTCAATGAATTGCTCAAAGATGGGGTAAGACTATATGGGATTTGTACCTCAGGAAGTTTTTAATCAGGTCTAAAGTAACCTGGTAATCAAAAAGATAATATTTAAAGTTGTACAGTTGTATTTGCTAGATCAATTCATAAACTCTGCTGTGTCATTTAAAATAAATTGTAGACTAAATTATATGAATAGTATAAGAATAAACAGTAAAAGAGTAAAGATTAGAGCTGAATGGTATGAATAGATTAAAAGTAAGCATTGCAGTCAGTTCCATTTGAGATGAATGAATGAGCTATCTGGGGAATACAGTAATATGAAAATAAATGATAAATCGGTAGGCTAAAAGGGAGGCAAAAATCTGCCTCGTTAAAAAATGTAAAATGTTTTAAAGAAGTCAAAGTCGGTCTCAACCAAACTAGAAATTGATTGATTATTGCATACATTAAGTATGGCATGAAACAATATGGATTAACAAAACATGTTCTAGCTGACCAATGCATTAAAGGTGAAATAAAAATGACTGTAACCATCGGAAAGATGTGATTGGACCTCCTATGATTCTCATTTGAGAGGCTATCTGTGGCGAGTCTTCAAGTAATTTTGTGTTCATTTTAACTTCTTTCATAAACTTAGATCTCTTTTCAATGAGAAAGAGAGAGAGAGAGAGGTTAGGAGCATGCAATGATACAGCATGTTGACACACCCATCACATGACAAACCACCTTAGGATCCCAAATTAGGACCCAAGTGCAGCCGTGTAACAGGTGACACCTCAGCACCACACTAGCTTGAATGGAGTGCAACAGTGTGAGGTTTTTTACAGTAGCTGGAGTGCCAGTCCTGCCACCAACCCCTGAGTTTTCCCTATAAGTTGGAGGACCTACTTGTAGAGCTGGATGCAGGTTCAAGTCACACCCAGGATGGAGCAATTGCAGGTTAAGGGCCTTGCTTAAGGGCCCAACAGAGTGGAATCACTTCCGGCGTTTACAGGAATCGAACCGGCAGTCTTCCAAGTAAACCACATAGCAAAAACAAGCATTTAAACAATTAATATACAAATCCCCCATATCATACTTCTTCTTAGTCAAGTTGCTAAACTTGATTAAGTTATAAATGATGACAAAGTAATCTTAATTAATGAATTTCTGAATTCACGAAAATATGGAAAGTTTTCTATTCCTGATGTTCTTGTTCAGCAAGTTTTAGGTTGGGAGAAAAGGCCCTGTGCACATATTTTAATTATCACTCATGGTGTTAACATTCAAAATGTAATTATCTGTTCTATTAATTAAACCATTTGAAATCATTATTTAATTACATTTTTTCTGCTCTTGCCCTTGCCAATAAACGTGCAGAAGATGTATAACTACAAGGAACCTAAATAATAACAGTGCTTCAAGATTTATTGATATTCTAAATGTGTCATACTTAAACAGTGACATTCATGTGGATCAGTTTGCTCGAGAAATTACAACTTGTACATGAAATAGGCTGTTGATAAACCAAAAAAGTTAAAGGTTATTTCCATGTCATTAGAAAAGAAGAAGGGAGAGATTGAAATGTTTGTCAGCCATTAGGACCTGGAGAAATATGTGATGCCAGGCTGAAAATGACTTTACTTTTTTTTTTTGAATCACCATTAAAAAACAAAAACAGACATCAGTGTGGCTCTGATCAAGGGATGCGAAGTGATCTACAATAGTCTTTGTAAAGTCTTAATGGCTTGAACATGCTTTCTAAAAAGGTTAGCTAGCTGTCTACCTGTTTCAATTATGCAGATGACACTTCTCACAACAAATAGAGTAAATATGATTTTTAGACTGGAGTGAAGACCATTGTTTAATAATGAATTAACCAGAGGGAATGGTAAATGGTAGTGTTGGTGACATATTTGCAAGTGACACTGAGGCTTCTTTTGCAAATGAAGGTGTGAACTTTTTTCCTTTTGTGTGTAGAAATGTCCTTTAACTTGCAGAAATATTGCCCTTCAATAACTCCTGTTGATAAAATAGCTTCTATCAAAATAAATATTATTAAACATTATTAAATACAAAATAATATTATTAAATCTTCAAAGGTATTCATTATATTTAATGATATACTATACTCAAGGTTACTCTACTTAATGAATGAAAATATAAACAAACCTCTACAACATTAACAAAAGTGACAATAGGAATAACAATAAATAACTGAACAACAAGAAACTGAAAGTGTCTCACACAATTCCATCAAAACTACAGTAATAACCCAGATATACTAAGACTGCAGACTGAACTAGAGACTCCCTCTTGGATATGATTAGTTTTGTAAATGTGTGCCAATCTTAATCTATGTACCAATAATCAATATAGACAGTCTGATTAAACAAATAGCACCACGCAATACTGTATAGCATCATATTTTTATCAGACATGCTTTATAAATATTAATGGTCAAGATTGAAAAAGTATGTGAATTTGTAGATTTAGTGACTGGTGGATCCACAATAACCAGAGCCAAGTACTTGCTGTAAATGGTGAAGAGATTAGTGCAGCAGCTATATATTTTCATATTCCATATTATAGTGGGTCATATTTTGACACATTCCTTTTTACAAATCTATCTCTTCCAATGTACATACACACATTCTCAAACCTGCTTAATACAATTGAAGGTTGTGGTGGAAGGAGCCTACTCTATCAGAATTTTGCAACAAGGCGGTGCTGTGGTGATTGTGGGGAGTTTCCATGTTTTCCTCATTTCTACATGGATTTTACTTTGGATGCTTTGGGGATTTGGGTTTACTGTTGTTGCAATGCTGTTGATGGCTCAGAAAGAGCTTTTGCTTCTATGGCATGAAAATATAAAAAATATTTGTTATGACACCACCCACACTCTCACAACCAGTGAGATAATCGATCAGCAAAGCCACGTATAAGAAAGTGGGCGAGAAGAGGGAATGACACAAGTGAAGGGACTGCCATGCAATTTTGAAACGATGAAATGAAAAGAATGGTTACAGCACAGGAATGGGATGAATTTCATGGCATTTGAGAGGATGAGTGAATAGAGTGGAGGTATATATGTTGTATAGTAAAAGCAGTGGCCATGGACCACTCATCACATGTTGTTGTTACTAAATTGATTGTAAATCTGTAGCAGAGTTGCAACGATTTTGTTTAAGTTAAGTAAGAATGCCTTCTCCTAACACTGTTTTGAAATGGCTTGATTTATTTCAACCTAATGGAAAGATGCTTTTGTACCATTGAAAACTGCAGGAACACCAGAAAATATCCAAAGGTTAAGACAAGTTGTAGACATTCAGCACTATGTCAATCAGTAGCATTAAACTTTTCAAATTGAACTGTTCACTGAATTATTCACCAAGATTTATCACATCACTGTATAAAATACAAATAGTGCTTACACTTTTAAGAATAGTTTAGCTACCTTTTTAGTCAATTTATTGAATTGTTAAATGAAAACAGGAATATGTTTAACTATTTGTTAACTCATTTCAAAAAACGGTATTAAAAAATAATGGGGTTCAAGACAAGGTAAATAAACTGCTTCAATTAATTATTTTTTGACTAATTTATTCCTTATCCTGTGCAATGAATCAAGTGACTTAAGTTAAGTGGCCATTCATACCTCCCTTTTAAAAACCAAACTATCTTTGCACCACACCCATTATAAAAAAAATGATTTCTCTCAACTTTGCTAAAGCTTACATTTAGCATTTACACTGACAGTGATATATACCTCAGGAATGTATTCCTTGATTTGAATGAGAATTACTGTTTTATTAACAATGTATTTGCTTTCCATTTTTCTCTTTTAGTAATATTCATGTGAGAAATATGTTTGAAAGGAAACAAAAATGTTTACTGTTTTTTATTATACAGTTACTGATATTTCTCTATATATGACTCTGCTATCATTATGGTAATGATCCTTTTCTTAGAACTCATTATAGCGCTGATTTTCCTATTTAAGTCCCCATATTAAAAAGGTTTAAGAAACACTGTTACAAGTTAATGTACTGAAACTGCAAAGAATGGCATTTAACTTAAGGAATTAGAATCATAAGATAAATGAGAATTGGGAGTCAAAGAAACGAAATAAACAAGGCTGTATGTGTGAAACAGAAAACATGGTCAAGAAAGAGTACGAAGACTAGACACATGACAAATCATTTTCAGAATAAAAAAAATAATTAAAGCTAGAATGCTTATAACAAGCAATACTTTTGCTATTGTTTTGAGTTGAATTGACAAAGTTGGACAAACCAGGAAGTCCATGGGCTGACCCTACAGTATATAACCACTGACTTCTGATGCCATACACTCTCTGAACCCTGATGTAACCCCAAGCATTAAAACCATCAACACTAAAATCACAAAATGGCGGTGACAACAGAAAAAATAAAATGGAACTGCAGAATATTACAAAAAGTAGCTAACATAAGTAAATATGTGTTGAAATAAAATAAATAAATGTGACTATTGGATTCCTAGATCTCTAAAACCCCAAAATCAATATAAAAATTATTTTTAGAGCCCCACAAACCATTTACTCAACTCATAATAGATATCTCTTCGTTCTTCACCTGCAATGAGTATGTGGAGCACCTTAGGAAAATGTACTAGTGGAATAAAAGGTTTATTAAGGTTGAGGGCAGCTTGTGACTCAAAATGTTTAAATATCCATTAAAAACAGAGGTTTAGAGTTCCTACTAGGAAGCTTTCACCGCATTTAATTGTCTTTACAAAATTGTGACGCAAACAAGACTAGTCACTTACTGCGTAAGGCAGAAAGAATTACTATCTCATTTGGAAGTCTTTGATCCTATCGTGCGTCTTGGAAAAAAATCTGTTACTTACAATATGGATTTTTCTCTTAACCTAATGTTTTCCCTTAGTAATGGTGGATGGTTCACCCTAGTATGGGTCATTTAACTCAGATTCTACATTACTCAATGCCACTTAGTGTCCATGAGCAGCGGGCCGCTAACCACAAATGCATAATATGGGCTGAGACCTGGCACACAATGGTGATGTGACCATGCTTTGATGAAACACTGACACTATATTTCATTATTGCCTGCTCTGTATCGACCTGTCATATATCTGAGGTTTTCTGATGTTGACCATCTCGTTCTTCCAAAACACTGGGATGCAATTCTTGGTAAATGATTCCTTAATCTTCATGACTCCTCCATTCTGGAACACTGTCACTTATATGGTCATGAACCTCTGTCTGGGTTAGTATTGAGCTAGAAAGCTTACTTTTTCTGTCTTACACTGTACATTGAACACATCTGTGTTTATTTTATTCCCTAGCTACAGTAAATCTGATACCGACTGCTATGCTGTTTATTAGCTCTGTCAGTCAGCTTCAATGTAAACTGGGTTCTGTATCAACAGAAACAACTTTAATGGAATCTCCTATAAAACATAAACTAATAGAGCTGACAACAAAGAATAAATCAAGGGGAAACTGTGTTTCATATGAGTACATAGACGCTCATGAATTTATCATACCTTCATATTCACATAAATTAGAACTTTTCTTTGTATCATGGAGCACTAGCAGGTCAACCATGTGGAAAAATAGCTGATGTTGATTACTTTATTCCAGCTGCATTTCAATGAATTTTGACTATAAGCTAACAAAATTAAGAAAATCAGTGTCTGACAGCAAATCACAGCCCCATTTTAATATCTGCTATGTACTTTTGTCATAGTGAGATTACAAGACAAAGAGTAGTGATGCTACTGTTTTAAAAAAATTCAATGAATGAGCCTTCTCACACAGTGTTAATATACTGTAATGCCATTTGCTCTTCTGTCAACATTTTGTATATCTCAATAATGTATGCAAATAAAAATATAGGAACATACATGGAATTGTCATTTTTGTCCTGCTGAATTTGTTTGCTTTGACATGTTTGATGGCAGTTTTGGGATAAATTTGCTGTGGTATTTTACAATAAAAATAAGTCAATTAATAATTACTTTCACTATCCTGATGCTCTGAGGTCATTTCCCACTTCGTAAGTAAATGCTTCTGTAGTTTTATAGCTGTGCATTAATATTCATTATGTATTTACTTATTTTTTTAGTGAACTAATTGTTCATTAAATATGATAGACTGATGAATCATAAAAAGTAGTTTAGATGTGCTAGTTTAACACTTTCCTAAAGTTTTTATTTTAACTGTAACAGTTAATAGAACACTGCAGTGAAACACATTACTAATATTTCCAAGAATTGCCTCTTGCCATGTATCAGATAATGAAAACATGTTTTTGCGTGACTCAATGGCTCTTAATCCCCCTTTAAGTTTTCAAGATAGATTTTAAGTGTACTCATATTTCTGGAAGGAAACAACATTATTTTTAATAAAATTGTAACATATACTTCTAGTCCTAAGAGAGTCTCTTGAACCTCAAAGGCAACACTTTTTGTGCCCAGAAGCTAAGAATCCATTATAGCTTTCCCTCAAAGATTTAATAGGTGTCATAATTTATCATGTAAACCGAAAAGTGTTTCTTAATTAATTGCGTGTGTTAATGAATTTTTTAATTTGATCCCTGTAAGTACTTTGCTATGCTAATTGCAATATTCCACACATTAGTTATCCGCTATTGCCCTTGGCTATTTGCTACTTTAACTAAGAGACCTTTTTTCTTATAAAGTTCATTAACTCATCCAGCCCCAACAATACATTTTTTAATCAATATTTGAACAAGTGGAATTTAAGAATATTAAATTGGATGGACAACTTTTTGCATTTTTTTTTACAAAAGCGATTAACCTAGGTGAAAATAATTTAATTCCTATAACACATTATATTTTGGGTATGGAATTGAAAACTGTGGGTTTAACTTTTGCATTCAAAGTCTTTCTTACAATGAGATTATATTTGCAATTTGTCTTTTACCGTATATCATTATTATAGTACAGATTAGCAGATGTGGGTCAGCAAGAAATGGCAGAGCACATTTGCAGAATGACCTATTTGTATTAAAAATATTAGTAATATGTAGATCTAATTGTAACATATTGTTATCCTCCATTAATCTATTTTCTTAAGCCATTCTTACCAACTGATGCTAGACCACACGCAAGTCACATACATACCACGACAATTAATCCGACATACACACCTTTGGACTGTGGAAGGAAATTACAGTAGAGTTCTGCATAGCACTAATTTTCTGTTCCCACTCCTGACCTTTCTGACCATAGATTCATCCCACTTGTGGCTGCTCCCAACAAAATTCCATCCCATGTTCACCTGCTCCTACCCACTTTCTCTCACTGCGTCCATCCCGCTGCTGAATACTCTCCCACTTTCTCCTCTAAAAGACAGTATATTGGGCACATACCATAAGTGAAATGTTAAAACTATGGAATCTACAAGAGGAAAAAAACATCACACATATGTGGGTAAATCATGATTGTTTTTTTAACAATACAATCAGAGTTGATTACTTGATATCATTTTCAAAAAATAATAAACAGTTAGATAAAGAGTTTAAGGGTGACCAGATATCCTCTGTTTCCTGGTGATGCCCTTATCTTGACACTTAAAATAGCAGTCTGGCTGGTATTTATAAAATTGAAAAAATTGTCTTATATTTGTAATCATTGTTACTTCGACTTTGTAAATTAACAACAGACCTACAGATTTGTCTGATCCTTGTGTGACAGGTGTATGTGTTGAATCTGAAATCAGTGTAACTCATATGTGGTGTAGGGTTTGTTTAAAGAGAGGCATACCTGGCAGTTTGACTCAGGTGACAGCAAAAATGACTGGACAGAGTTACTATTTAAGTTAAATTATGGTGCCATCTATATACCGTATGTGAAGAAGAGTTTGCCAATCAACCCCTGTATTACCTGCTCCAATAATTGGTCAGAAGTGTTGCTTAATATGAATGGCATGACAAGGGAATTGATTAAACCTTTGGGCTTGATACTGCTGTCTTTGTTACACAGTCTTTTTGCATTCACACCTGCCAGTATTCAGATTGTAGATCTAAAGTTCTGAACACCATTGCTTGATGCAAAGACTACAGTATTTCATGCACCATGGGTATGGGGTATATGCTGAATCTTGATGTTCATGCCGTTAGAGTCTAAACAGAATCCATATGTGCTATCTGCCTTTGAAAAAAGAACCACTGGTGAAGCCCAGAGCATGGAAGATGGTCTGAGAATGCCTTTAACCAGTATTTTGCCCACCTACTGCTTAGTGATAAACCATTTGTGGAGGAATAAGCAGTACACTTGCTGTTGCACAAGTACATTTATTAGCAACGTGGATGAGGTACTGCACAATGTTGAACTGCCCTATGGTACCTGTCCAAACTGTTGGATATATTTGGAGCAAGAGCTGAATCTTATGCTGGCCTCCACAGGACTGACAATCATAGAGTAGTAAATATGAGGAAATTAACCAGTGCAGGTCTTCATGTGTCTTCTCCTTGAACATGTACACCTCAGCTCCAGAGAACAATTTACTCTTGAAGAAAAGAGCTAATTGTCATCTTTGCACTAATGACTGAATCCAGAATTGGGAGCGATGGTGTAGATGGTTGCATGTCCTCCAAGACATATACAGTTGACTCCCATTCATCAGTACTCGGGTTAAACCCCACAGACCCAACCATATCACTGCATGCTCTTCCATTGGCCAGGCAGAATTTTACTGTCCCACCTACATTAAGCAGCTCTCTGAGTTGTTTCAAATGCTCCCACAAGATGCTTGAAATTAAGGAAAAAGTTCTACCTCCGTTGCATTCCCAGCCACTCCTTGCACAGCTGCTGATATGACTAATAAAAGCAGTGTGGCTTGTGCCAGTTTTGTACATAATGTATAATACAATGTAGTATAATATTATATTGACTTTATGGAATGCTTCTATCTGGATGTGGACAGTGGTGATTCCACTATGACATTTGTGTCTGCCTCTTAAAGTTTATTTTCAAATTTCATACTCATCACTGAGTAACTAAATTTAACATTTTTACTTCCTACTTGAAATGTAATGTATTGTAAATAAACGTGAAGAATTACATCTGCCAGATATATATCCAAATCTGAATTTTGTCCAAGTCCATCTATATTCATTGTGCTGACTCCACTATTCCACCTTTTTTATGTTATCTGCAAACATCCAGCTTGTTATCTAGATTATTAATGTAAATTAAAAAAGAGCAGTGATCACAGTAGTGATCCCTGGGGGTCATCACGTTCAATGTCACCTAATTCATATCACCATAACCTTTTTCTTTTTGTGTTTCTTTTGCTGTCTTCTAAACAGTGCATCGTGAACAGTCACTTCTTTATTTTTTTTAAATCTAGCTGCTCATGTTGTACCTTATAAAATATATATATATATATATATATATATATATATAGTGACAGGCGGCCGGGTCCCATGTATATGCCCCTTCTGTATATGTTCTGGATGAGCAGCTATGGACAATTCACTACTTCCCCCGGGATGCTTGGTGGCAGCCTCCTTGGCTGACGATGGTGCCTCAGTTTCCCGCAGAGTTTCCTGGGAGATGGAGTCCTCCACAACCCTGTAGGGAGCTGGAGTGGCCGCCAGGGCGTGATGCATGCAGCCAGGAACCCACCTGGACATCTCTGCAGCCCCACCCAGAAGTGCAATTAGCACCAGGTGATCAAGCACCTGGAGCACTTCCGGGTGGGCTATAAAAAGGGCCAGCATCCACCACTCATGAGCCAGAATCAGGAGAAAGAGGACAAGGTTGCCTGGGAGGAGTGGTGGTGCCAAGGTGAGAGAGATGGGAGAAGAGAAAGGATTGTTGTTGTGTGGAAAGAGCGCTTTTGGGACTGTGTATTGCCTGTGGGTCATGGGGAAGATGTGCGCCCACGGGTGAAGAAGAAAATAAAAAGTTCTTGTTTTATACATGCCTCTGTGTCCTTCTGTGCCGGGTCAGGCGCCTGTATAGCGCCTTTTCTACAATATATATATAGATAGGGTGGCACGGTGGCGCAGTTGGTAGCGCTGCTACCTCGCAGTTAGGAGACCCAGGTTCGCTTCCTGGGTCCTCCCTACATGGAGTTTGCATGTTCTCCCCGTGTCTGCGTGGGTTTCCTCCCACAGTCCAAAGACATGCAGGTTAGGTGCATTGGTGATTCTTGTCCCTAGTGTGTGTGTGTGTGTGTGTGTGTGTGTGCCCTGCGGTGGGCTGGCGCCCTGCCCAGGGGTTTGTTTCCTGCCTTGCGCCCTGTGTTGGCTGGGATTGGCTCCAGCAGATCCCTGTGACCCTGTAGTTAGGATATAGCAGGTTGGATAATGGATGGATGGATGGAGATATATATATATATATATATATATATATATATATATATATATATATATATATATATATTATATATATATATATATAATGTATAATAATATTGCATGCACCCTCTCTGATGAAATAAACTGCTCAAAAAATTAAAGGAACACTTTGAAAACAGATCTCAATGGGAAAAAATCCTGCTGGATGTCTATACTGATATGGACTGAGTAATGTGTTAAGAATAAAAGTATCCCACATCGTTTGATGGAAATGAAAATTATCAACCTACAATGGACACCCTGAAAATCAAAATGGAAAAACGATGCGGTAGGCTCATCCTTTTTGCCAAAATTTCATTGCAGCAACTACAAATCGTACTCAGTAGTTTGTATGGCCCCCACATGCTTGTTTGTATGCCTGACAATGTCGGGGCATGCTCCTAATGAGATGACAATTGGTGTCCTTGCGGATCTCCTCCCAGATCTGGACCAGGGCATCACTAAGAATGTGAACAGTCTGAGGTGCAACCTGGCGGCATCGAATGGACTGAAACATAATGTCCTAGAGGTGTTCTATTGGATTTAGGTCAGGTGAGTGTGGGTGCCAATCACTGGTATCAATTCCTTCATCCTCCAGGAACTGCCTGCATAATCTCGCCACAAGAGGCCGGGCATTGTCGTGCACCAGGAGGACCCCAGGACCCACTGCACCACATAGGGTCTGACAATGGGCCCAAGAATTTCATCCTGATACCTAATGGCAGTCAAAGTGCCGTTGTCTAGCCTGTAGAGGTCTGTGTGTCCTTCCATGGATATGCCTTCCCAAACCATCACTGACCCACCACCAAACCAGTCATGCTGAACGATGTTACAGGTAGCATAATGTTCTCCACGGCTTCTCCAGACCCTTTCACGTCTGTCACATGTGCTCAGGGTGAACCTGCTCTCATCTGTGAAAAGCACAGGGTGCCAGTGGTGGTCCAGCCAATTCTGATATTCTGTGGCAAATGCCAATCAAGCTCAGCAGTGCCGGGCAGTGAGCACAGGGCCCACTAGAGGACGTCGGTCCCTCAGGCCACCCTCATGAAGTCTGTTTCTGATTGTTTGGTCAGAGACATCTACACCAGTGACCTGCTGGAGGTCATTTTGTAGGGCTCTGGCAATGCCCATTCTGTTCCTCCTTGCCCAAAGGAGCAGATACTGGTCCTGCTGTTGGGTTAAGGACCTTCTACAACCTTGTCCAGCTCTCCTAGAGTAACTGCCTATTTCCTGGAATCTCCTCCATGCCCTTAAGACTGTGCTGGGAGACACAGCAAACCTTCTGGCAATGGAACATATTCATGTGCCAAGTTGGACTACCTGTGCAACCTCTGTAGGGCCCAGGTATCGCCTCATGCTACCAGTAGTGACACTGACCGTAGCCAAATGCACAACTATTGAAGAAACAGTCAGAAAAGATGAGGAGGAAAAATGTCAGTGGCCTCCACCTGTTAAACCATTCCTGTTCTGGGGGTCGTCTCATTGTTGCCCCTCTAGTGCCCCTTTTGTTAATTTCATTAACACCAAAGTAGCTGAAACTGATTAACAAACCCCTCTGCTACTTAACTGACCAGATCAACAGCCCAGAAGTTTCATTGACTTGATGCTATACTCGGACTAAAAAGTGTTCCTTTATTTTTTTTGAGCAGTATACTTTTGTTGCTTCTTCCTAATATTCCAGAATATTTGTGAAACATGATTTCCCCGCTCTGCCACACA
Source organism: Erpetoichthys calabaricus (assembly GCF_900747795.2). Lineage (NCBI taxonomy): Eukaryota > Metazoa > Chordata > Cladistia > Polypteriformes > Polypteridae > Erpetoichthys > Erpetoichthys calabaricus. Next base: position 155,111,376 of record NC_041400.2, read on the forward strand.
TGAAATTCAGGCAAATTAAAAAACATGGAAATTTTATGATTTTTAAAGTTTTATTCCATATCAAACTACATAAGTGTTCTTACATTTAAAAATAAAAATTAAAAAAAATATATATACGTAAGAAAAAATAAAAGGCAGACACACGTACAGAAACTATACCTTGAATATAACATGGAGGGATGGATGGCAGATTAAGAAATATAACCTTTACTTTTACCTAAAAAGACTTTAGTAAGTTACAATTTAAAGTTTAGGACAAAAATGTTGATACTTCAAAACATTCAAATTGATGGAGCTTGTATGCCAAGAATAATGGCTGGAAAGCCCTGATTTGCAGCATTTGCTGTTTCATTTTCTGTATTTTTATTTCAACCTTACTGTTTGCAATCTACATTTTTTTAATGATAAAATATTGAAAGAGCATCTTTGGGTCAACTTTTGGAACTCTAACATATAGATTGATTAATGTCTAGATTTTTTGCTATGTTTTGTTTTATTTAATTGCAGGGTTTTCCTTAAAATTTGCTATTTATCAGTGTGCATTTTTCGGTTTGCGGGGTTGTGGTTTTGTTGAATAATTGAATTATCATGGCACTAATTAGTGTTTGTATTGAAATATTTTAAGGATTATGTGCTGTGAAAAGATTGGACAGGCACAGGAAGAGGTTTGGGGGCAGCCACCCGTACACTTGAATTAGGCTGCCAAAATTGAAACATTGGTTCCATAGAACAGGTCTCAAAAGACTTCTGTCCAACAATAGAACAATCATAACAGGCAAAGATGGCGGTTTTAAAGCTTGGCAGGGGAAGTGATGTCATCGGTGCAGGAACCTGAAATGATGTCATCAGGCCCAGAACCGGAAGTGTTGAAAATTTCCCGTGGTTGGTCTGCCGATGAAAAAGAGGAAGGATTAGTGCACCCTGCCACCCTCTGTTCTGGCATGGAATTATCCCTTTGTAAGCCCTTCAGCTGCCTCCCATGTGCACGTGTGTGACAGTGCTAATTGAATTATAAAGTGTACTGTGGGTGATAAAGATGAAATGGGAAATATTAGTGAACACGTGACAAAATTTCAACAAAATTAGAATGAGATTTGTATTTTTTCTGTCCTAAGCTTCCAATAGATAAGATATAAAGTTAGATGCAATGAGGTAAAACATTTTACATTTACATTTATTTGCTTTGCAGACTCTTTTATCCAAATCAACTTATCTGGACTATTTGGACCTCTGAAACACTCTTGACATACTGTTCCTTCAGAATAACCCCTACCCCATTTCTCATCCCATCCACACCATGATAGAACAATTTGAATCCACCTCCAATCCACCTGGCCTTACTCCCCTTCCATTTAGTCTCTTGCACGCACAATATATCAACCTTCCTTGTCTCCATCATATCTGCTAACTCTCTCCCCTTACCAGTCATACTGCCAACATTCAAAGTTCCTACCCTCAGTTCCACTCTCTTTACCTTCCTCCTCTCCTCCTGCCTCTGGACATGTTTCCCCCCTTTTCTTCTCTTTCTTCAGCCAACAGTAGCCCAATTTATTTCATTATATACAGGATGTAATAATGAAATTAAACAGAGGTACCACATAATGGAACTTAGACAATTCACGGGTTTGTGTGATGTGTGATTAGTTTTAATTCAAGAGTTTCCTTACTTTAGCTTTATGCTCTTTTAGACCTTTTTAATAGTTATATCAAGATGAGTCTGAGTAAAGACCACAACAGGTCACCACTGGAGTCCAGTGATTCAACTGAATTGAGAATGGCCTGAAAATAAGATCTAAGCACTGCACTCTGGGACATCAGTCGCATTGTGAAATGGGAAGACTGTTTTTCTTTGGAATGGTCATTTCTTGCAGCATAAAAGATCTGTGGCCAAGAAATTCTCCTTCTCTCAACAGGGCACCAGAGATGGGGCAAGGACAAAGGGAATTACAAATGAGAAATTCTTCACATATTGTATCTCACATTTTCCTATTCTTCTTTTGCTTTAAAGTTTTTAAATCATCACATTTTTCACTTACCTATACTGTCCCTAATAATTCTGGAGATAATCATATTTTGGAGATTATTTTGGCACTTAGAACTAAACTGATCAGTTTCCAGGTCTTGGTTCACCCACAGTTTTGTCCCTGGCTCAAATGCATTTTCTGTTTATTTAGTCTTTTTGTTATCTTTTAAATATAATTTGTAAATATTATTTATTTTGTCTTTATTTCCATTTTATTGTATGATTTTATTAATACTATTAAATTTTAATAATATACTATATTTTATTTATTGATAATTTTGTATTTATGAATAAACTTAGTTTCTTGGTGCTGTGTCCTTTAAATTATGTTTCTTGCATCTTATATGTTGAGCCCAGGGGGGCAGGGCCACATAATACTGCAGGTGAGGAACTGACCCCACTGCCATGTAAGGAGAAGAAGCTGATGAAACAACCACTTCAGCACTGAGGATTGTTCCTGACCATTTTGATTGTGTTTTTTATTTATTTATTTTTTCTGTATTCCTTAGTGTATCCAGCAGGGGTGCTCTTTTTCCCCTTGGATGTGTTTTTGATGCACAACAGACTAGAACCAATACCATCCCTTTTGTAACCATGTCAAAAACAAGTACAAGAGAGAAATATGGTACCAATAGAGATATATGTGTTCAACTTGCTTTAAAGATAACATCAATTCTTAATAATACAATGTATAATCATGTATATATACATATTCAACGCAGAGAGAACCCAAGGGACATCACAGCCAAGTCGGGGAGTGCTGACAACCAGATGTCACTTCTGACTTCGTGCTGGATCCCCATCATGGTAACCACTAACATGTCAACTACCAGACGGGCTGTGTTCCAAAATAACATCTTCCCCTGTTCTCATCATTGATGGTGTCAATAAGTGGACGCCTGAGGGCACTGTTGCCCTGTGAAACCCAACAGACAGATGCAGACACTGGTTTAAAAGCACCAAGAAGTATTTTAATTTTCTTCTTTACAGTGTCCCAAAGCACCTCCACCACCATAAACAAGCAATAACTATAATAATCCCACAATACTAAATACAATAATTCTCCTCCTCTCCTCACAGCAGCTCCGTCACACTCCCTCCCAACTCTGGCTCATTTTGCTGGGTCTCTACCAGTTCTTTATATAGTCCTTGACCTGGAAGTGCTTCTCCCCTTCTGTTCACGTGACTTGTCAGCACTTCCGGGTCAGATGGAGAATTACATTTTTCCTCAGCCTAGAAGTACTTCTGTTCTTCCATTCTCCGTGACTTGGGAGTACTTCCGGGCTATATGGGAAACAACAATCCCCTCATCTCCCTGCAGCGTCACACGGTGGCACCCACGGTACCCAGCAGGGTTGTAAAGCCAAACTCCATCTTCCATGATGCCCTCTTGGTTGCAGGGAAGATGCCATCTAAGCGTCCCGGGTGTGTCGGCTGGGATGAACTACCGGCCGTCCATCACAATGGCTTCTGCAGACTGTGGCTCTGTTTTGGTCTAGCAGACATCAGCACTTTTAAAATAGCCTGCTTGTGTGTCCTTCACATGTTTTCTGTCTATCTCTCTTACCTGCCCAGTTGACATTTGTTCATCTCTCTGACAGTCTCTCTCTATCTCAGCTGAGTTGCATGGCTCTTAAATAAACATCACATATTATATTGGCACAAAATAACTTTCTTGCTACATTTGATTTTCATCCTCAGCTTTTGAATTAAGGTAATGTTTCTGGTTTGTGATTTTTGGATTCATTCACTTTTAGGTTTCTCCCTTTTGACTAACCAGTTTTATCTCCTGCTTTGTTTTTGTCATTTCTTTTGTAATCTTAAATATTTTATTATTAAAATAAGTTTATTTTGTCCTTATGGTTTTATATACCACATCTTTGTGGATATTTAACATTTTTGAACTTTAAAAGCCTTTGTCCCATTTTTGGGCCTGGCCCCATTTTTGAATTTGAGAACAGACTACCTGGGGTGATGCCTGTTCAGTGGCTCCAGATTTGCAAAGCAGGCAGGTGTCTGGATTTAAATTTTCTGAGGCCTGCATCCTCTTTTTGTTCTTTATTGTTGGCAGGAATCATAACATCACCTAACATGAAGTAGTTAGCATGTGGTTAGGACAGTCCATGTAGCCTTATGTCCAATTATTAAACTATCTAGAATTGCCCTAGCAAAGAGTATTCTTTTAATCATTTGGTTAAACTTCTTTGTAGCCCTTCTTTGTGATTGGAAATAAAAGCCTATCAGATATTTTCTCTGGGGCCATTCTGATTCTGTTCCACTCCTTAAGCACAGGCAAATAGTGATTCTGTTACACACCATTGATTATAGTATGTAACAGGAAACAGGTTGTGTGAGCAAAGAACTTATCACTATTCCTCCTGCTGGTTACTGATGCTAAATTAATATCAAGATCTGAATATTCATTGTATATTGTACTTTTTTTTTAAATGTCAGTTCAAATTTAAGAAGTCAGTTTTGCAAATGTGTATGTAGTTTTGGGGTTCATTTTACTGGAATGTTAAATACTTTCTTGCAGAACTGACATGTACATATTATTTTATGTTGAAATGATCTACAGGCAATATGTGAAATTCAGTTTCTTATGAACATTTTTTATTTGTGTTATACATTTAAATAAATGTTTCACCAAGTACCTTTTTGGAATTATTTACTTACGTATGCTTACTTACAGTCACCACTTAACCTAACATGGACATCTTTGAGATATGGGAGAAAGCTGGAGTATCGTAGAGACAAAGAAAGGGGTTGCAGACTGCACATAGGCAGTGACCAGCTGGAAACTGAATCAGGTCCAAGGCCTGTGAGGCAGCAGCACACCATTTTGATATTGCCCTTTCAATATTTAATTATAAAGTGATTATATATATTAAAATGTATTTTAATTTACTATTATGTTTTGCATATTAAATAAATATCATGGAAAGCTGCTTAAGCAATGTTCATGTATCCTAGAGGAGAGTTCTCCAGTTTAAGAAGCATTGCATTTGTTTTCATGTTAGCTATTGATCATGATGGCAAGATATAAGATTGAACATTATAGGAACTAAATACAAGTGTAAAATGTAGGTAATCAAAGTATGCAAAATAGAATGCATTAATTATATGAAAGCAAAATGACTGTACAAATGCATTTGGGAAGATGAACGGCTTCATGAAATTTGAATACATGTATTGTAAACTAGCCATACCCCACGGCTCCACCCATGCTGAAGTGAAACAGGACAGTGAGGAGGACCCAGTCTGGCTCCCCGCTCCTGATGTCATGATTTCCCCTCTCCTCGGTCTCTTTCGGATTTGCGCAAATAAATTGGTACTGCAAGCGAACTATGATACTTAGCATGATGAGCCAAGTCGTAAAATCAACCAGAATGTTCAAGCAAATTATAGAAAAAAACCCGATCCAAATCCATTAGGTAGTTCTCTCGTGAAAGAGGACAGACATACAGACAGAAAGATGTTGGATTTTATATATAGAGAGATGACAGAATGCAACAATTTGCAAAGAATAAATGCTCTGTGTCACCAATGGCATCAGATATCTAGAACAGTAAACATGTATCTTATCTTTTTTGCTGTTAATCATGATGATTTTTAACACAATGAAAAATAAAGATTGTGTACTCCAACTTTAGCAGAATTTACAGTTTAAAAGTGTGGTAATTATTGTGTGAATTGCCAATACACAATGCTTAGCAATAGTGTAATACATTCTATTTTATAACTTTCAAATGTGTTTAATAGTATATGTACTGCCCTAGTGGTAAGCTGTTATTTGAGTGCAAAGAGCAAATTAAGGATCATTTATGTCATTTGTGCAAAGTAGATCCAAGTTTACCAATAAAAAATACTTTCTACATATTTACTACAGTTGTTGCAGCAAGCAAAAAAAGTGTTTGTAGTTTTAAAGACTTTATATCTTATATAAATATATAAATTTCACTGTGAAAATTGATCTGTAGGTTGACAGATGAATTTCAGTTTAGGACAAAGTTAAAAAAATGGCAAAGGTGCACATAAACATCACTACTTTTTCTATTTTGTGGTTTGGGTGTGACAATAGACCTTGTATAAACAATACACTTGTTTAAATAAACAAAATAATACAGCTTATTTGTAACAAAAGTGTTTTGTCTTGGTAGAGTAATATATTGCTCTACTTTCCCCTATTGTATTATTTATATGTAGCCTTTGTCAGAATGCCTCACATATCACATACTTACCACTGTTTATAAGGCATTATAGTATATAACTTATCCCCACCTTCCCTTCTATATCTATAGGCAATTAGGTGTAGTAAAAAGACAAGCAGGAGTTAAGTTACAACTTAAAACAATGTATTATTGATAATATTCATAAATAATAACAATATGCAAAGTACATTTGATTAAATGGTGATGTGTAGTTTCAGGCGGCACACAGACTTGTAGTTATTTAAAATGTCTCTAGTTAAGGCATCATTGGTGCTCAGCTTTCTTCAGAACAGGCCGTATGCCTGTTCCAATAATGCTGCTAAGCTGTGGTCTCCATTGTGTTGTCCTTTCAGGTCATGGTGTGATGGTCTTCATCAGTTTGGTAAGAGAGATACTTCTTTCAGATGTTAGTAAGAGAGAGAGAATGTGGTTGAGCAAGCAGATGTATAGATTCTCTGTCCAACCCCTACAGCCAATAAGACATCATGGTACTTAAAAGCTTCTGATCCAAGCCAATTCCATACAGCCATACTTCAGACCAATAAGGGAATACAACATCTTAAAACCTGCCACCCCCCAAGACCATATGTTAAAGTAACCTGGCTTCCTTGCGGGGGGGATTGAAAGACTTTAGCAGAGAAACACTCGCCAAACTGGTTTAAAGCACACCCCCCCCCCCCCCCCCCCAACTCTGTCGTAAAATTCAAAGAAACTCAGTCGTAAAGGGGGGCAAACACGAATGCTTCTCACCAAAGTAACACTAAATTACATTGCTTTGCCTAAATTACAAATAAAGACATGCAAAATATTTATCAAGTTATATGCAAAATCTCACATCACAACAAAAAGAAGTAAAGAAAAGTATGTGCATGTACTGTACATTCAGATACATGACAATAAACAAAAAAAACTGACATAGATTTCTTTCTCTATTTTGTTGTTAATACCTCAGAAGAAATGGGTGTATCAAACTTTATTCTGAGCACTAACAAATAAACATGAAGTTGAAAATAAAGCCTAAAGAGAAAGGTTGCTTTATTATCCCTTTACTTTATTATCCCTTTACTGTGAAGGTTCACAGCTCTTCTGTGAGAGAGTTTGTGTGTGCATTATTCACAGATTGATGCTGCTCTATGACAGCATACTGGCAGGTGCAAATCTAAAAATGTATGTCTTCAAGAGCATTTCTGTTAAATTTGGAGGGAGAAACTTAAGTTCTAAAGAGTTACCTGACACACCGGTTACTACTTTCAACTTAAATAACAACAACCAGAAATACAAATGGTAATACAGACAGTGGTTTTAGTGTAACTACCCAGTATTGATTTGCTATGTGTTGCCTCCCCATCACAGAAAACTGACAAAGCAGGGACAAAAAACTGGCTCTATCTGAGCCTTTAATGGAATAAGCAGGTTCTGAAAATGAGTGGATGAATATGTAGCACCCCCTAACCAGCCAAACGTATGCTGAGCAAAAGAGAATGAAGAACTTAATCTTAGTTTAATGTTATAATGAATATGTCGAGATTGTTGGATAAATTTGGAAGACAAAAGTGTGTTTGTCTTGGAATGAAATATATAAAGGTTTAAATTCAAAGTTAGGCTTTAGTGCAGTTTTATTTGTAACAGGCCACTAAAAATCTAGGACCACTGAGGCTGCCACAGATTCTCAACTGAAAATGTCTACTCTTTTTCAAGAAGGTTGGATTACCAAATCCAAGATTAACCCAATACTGTAAATTATACATCAGACCACCAGTTCAAACACAGTATATCAAATACAATAGGAAAAAAAAACCTAAATCCATATTTTATTGCTACCACACAACTGATATTTACAATATTTACAGCTTCCAAAACAAGCACAGAATAAACAAATATGAACAATAAAACTACACTTAAAGAGTCCCAAGCAAGTCCATTATAGTATGAACTAATAATCAATATAGATATAAATAGTAAATAACTATTGATGGTGCTGGTTTGCATTTCTTCTTGCAAAACAGCTTCCTCAAAAAAAAAATAACAGTCAGTCCTATTAGCAAACTCTGAAATTCTGAACGTATAGATAGACAGATAGTGTCACAGGTGGCTGGGGGGAGGGGGGCGACCCGGCTGGGATGCCCCGGAGCACCGGAGGAGGGCTTACGCCTCCCCCAGACCAGATGGGGGTGACTGCCCTGGTGGCTATGGGGACCACAGGTGCAGAGCTTAGAAGCTCAACCCTGTAGGGGCCCGTGGTCACCGCCAGGGGGCGCCCCAATGCCTTTGGAGCCCTGGACCTCAGCACTTCCGCCACACCCGGAAGTACTGGGGGGAAGAGGATAGGGGACACCCGGAGTGTTTCAGAGTGCGCAGCCGGCACTTCCGCCACACTGGGGAGTGCTGGTGGAAGATTGTCGGGAGGCCCCCTGGAGCACATCCAGGGGCTGGAGTCAGGTGTGAAGGAAGGATAAGGTCTTGGAGGAAAGACAAGGAGGTGGCCTGAAAAAAGTGAGGCATTGTTTGTTGGCCAGGACTTTGGGGTTGTGTGTCACATTTGTAAATAATAGTATGAAGAATAAACGTGTGTTGGGTGACTTCAACGTGTCCTCCTGTCTGTGTTCGGGTCATCTTCCACAATAGATAGATAGATAGATAGATAGATAGATAGATAGATAGATAGATAGATAGATAGATAGATAGATAGATAGATAGATAGATAGATAGATAGATAGATAGATAGATAGATAGATAGATAGATAGATAGATAGATAGATAGATAGATAGATAGATAGATAGACTGTAATTAAATCTAATCTATGTCCCCAAGAGGGAAAAACCCTCCTCCCAAAGAAGAGTAATGACAAATAGGTAACATGTAAAATGCGCTTTATTATTCCTGGATAGGAAGTCTTCATTTTTTTGCTCTTCAACGAGCAAGCGATAAGTTAAACAAAAGTGAACCTCAGTGTCTATTTATATAAAGTAGCAAATAAAAAAAGAAAATAAATTATACACACAAAGCCTCACTGTGTCACACAATTCCCTCCTTAAAGATTGAGACCCCCAATTATTTTGGAAGTTTACTTTAGTCATCATTTAACAGAAAACAGAACCCCCAACACAGGACATACTGAACATAAAATAAACCATCTATGTGGTGCCAGTACATAGTAGTATTAATATAAGAAGGCAGGACCAAAGCTTCTCTCTGTGGAAACCATTTGTCTGATGTTTGTTCAGGGATGAGACTGGTTCTTCAGTTCTGTACAAGCAGAATGTATTATCAATAAAAAAAATATCCTTTTATATATCTTCTTAAATTGTTTGATTTTTTTTCTGCAGTATATGATTAGTAAAGGGCGACACTAAGACCCAAGGCCTCAAACACACCAACACAAGTCCCAAGTTCAAGTAATAATTTATTTTAACAAATACCTTCACCAAAGATTTCTTAATATGGCTTACAGAAGCACCCAAGCACAATTCTCTTCTCTCACTCTCTTTGTTTGTCTCCTTCCACTCAGGTGAGCTTCATTCTCTGCCTCCCAACTCTGACTTCTTGAGGTGAGGTGTCAGACCCCTTTTACACCAGACCTGTGAGTACTTCCAGTGTCACAGTGATGCATGTCAGAAGCACTTCCAGGTTAAGCAGAAGTTCGTTAAAGTAACTGTGGTCTGTCCCTGCAGCTCCCCCTGGCAGCACCCATGGAAAAACCAGCAGGGATCTCCCACAGGACTGCAAAACCCTGCCTGTTCTGCGGGTATCCATGCAGGTGCCGTACCCCAGGGAGATTGCCTTCTATTGTATCGGTGGAACAAATAGTCGATGCAGGTGGGCTCTCCCTAAATTATACCAAGAAAACCTTAGATTAAAGGGTAAAGCAAATATAGACTAGTGTTCGTAATGCAAAATGGCTTTTAAATAATTTGAAAAAGTTATCTCCATTGTATAGTGTATCTTGGAAAATGTGTGAAATGGTGGGTTTAGGGTGGGCTTAGGAGCAAGAACAAATTGTATAATACATTAAAATGTACTATTGACACAGATAAGGATGTATCTGTAAATAAATGAAGATTAGCATCAAAGGAATCATCATGCAAACTTTTGCAAGAAAACATTAATTGATAAATGGGCTATTTAAGAAGGTTTTGTAATGATTACTCGTAGATATATTTAATCATTATGACAATATTAAAAGGTATATTCCTCAAGGGGACAGACGTATATTGTTGCAACAATTAATCTGTTTAAACAACATCCTAATAACCCACACACCCTCTCAGGATAGTAGTGTTTGATTAATCGTGGGCCATTAATGAATTCATGGCATGTCCTTAAAATGACTGTTCAGTTTCTTTGCAAAAAAAGTCGCTTAGATTTTTAATTACACAAATGATAGCACAACTTAATGTGACAAAATGTAACCAAATATGGAGGCCATTATTTATATGGAATAGAATATTTCTCAAATATGATGCAGTACTTTTAGCTTAAAGAGAAAACACCACTTTTCAAAGATTTTTGAGAAAATTGTGTTTTTTAAAGCAAATAAGTTTTAGATCAGTTTACCTTTTGACATTTTAGCAGATATTTGTTTGTTTTATATGGAATAGAAATAGAACACATAATAGAAGGCTAATTTTTAAATGATCTATAAAACAGGAAGGACTGGAGAGGAGGGAAGAAATCAGATATGAGGTGAAACAATTAGCCTCACATTTACCATTACTAATCTTCATGATGGTTGAAAAGATTAAAGATGTTAAGAAAACAATGATAATAGGAGTTGTCATTAATCCAGTTATTTCTAAGTTCCATCCATCCATTTTCCAACCCACTGAATCTGAACACAGGGTCACGGGGGTCTGCTGGAGCCAATCCCAGCCAACTCAGGGCACAAGGCAGGAACCAATCCTGGGCAGGGTGCCAACCCACCACAGGACACACACAAACACCAATCCTGCATGTCTTTGGACTGTGGGAAGAAACCGGAGCGCCCAGAGGAAACCCAGGCAGACATGGAGAGAACATGCAAACTCCACACAGGGAGGACCCGGGAAGCGAACCCAGGTCCCCAGATCTCCCAACTGCGAGGCAGCAACGTTACCCACTGCGCCACCATGCCACCCTATTTCTAAGTTCTCTGATGTTAATGTCCATGTGAAAGTCACTATTTTGTTTTTTAAGTATTTGTTTATTTTTTATTTGCTGCCATTTTCTTTTCTTCTTGGTTTTAGCAGGTGATAGATAATAACATCTCTTGGAGAATACTTACAGTGACAGTGTGAACGTCAAAACTCTTGGATGTAAATCAAGTAACTTTGCATGCCTCATACTTTCTTTTTAATTAGGAAAATATATTTTCTTAGTTTGACTTGGACCTTGGCTAATTAATTTGATTTTTGATTTTGTCTAGTGCTTTGGACTGTTAAATATCTTGCTTGCTTAAATGTTAACTAACCACTGCCTTCCCCAATAACCCCTTAACACTCTAAATCCTAGTGAACATTCAGTGTTTTCCGCTAGAGTGTATCACAACCAGATGTCTGGGGGCACACTTGGTCTAAGTGCTGCAAAACAAATGAATGAAGTAAGGGTCACAAGACAGGTAATGTGACATGAAGATCTGTGAAAAGAAGACAAATATTGTTAACGTTGTGATAAGACAACCCCCAGGCACAGACAGACAGATGCTGAATGTCCAAAAACGCACACTCTTTATTTTACAAAAGTGCCCTGCACACAACACAGTGCTCCAGTCTGCCCAAACACAGTCCCTTCTTTCCTTTACACTCTGTAGTCCTTTCCACCTTTACTCCTATCCTCCCAAACTTCATCTTCCTCCTCCTGACTCTGGCTCCTGAGTGGAGAAAGGCGGCCTCTTTTATAAGCACCCAGATGTGTTCCAGGAGCTCCTTGATGATCTTCTGGCGGCACTTCCTGGTGTGTCGGAAGTGCCGCATGAGCACCCGGAAGCTCTCCGGGTGTCCCTGGAATTCCTTCCATCAGCACTTCCAAGTGTGGCGGAAGTGCTGACGTCCAGGGCTCTACAATCCTCCGGGCGCCCCCCTGGCGGTGGCCACGGGCCCTTACAGGGTTGAGCTTCCATGCTCAGTTTCTGTGGCCCCCATACAAACCAGGGCAGCTGCCCTCTCGTGGCCCAGGGGAGGTATAGTCCCTCTCCGGGTCCTTCCAGGCGTCCCGACCCCCAGCTGTCCGCCTCAACGTTCATTGACATAGTAGTAACTGATAAGGTGGAAGTGAGCTGAACATCACATCACAGGTTACGAGAGTGTAAGAGAGAATCTTAGAAAGTTAAAGCTTTGAGTTAAACTCATATTAGTGTTTGCTTAATTTGAATGGAATATAAATTTCTTTCATAGTCATAGGCAATGGTATAGTCACTTCCCCCGTAAGTTAGTATGAGATAGAACTTTCTTGCTATAAGTCAGTTGTTGTTTAGAACAGGTCCCAGTACACAGAGACTTAAAAGACCCATTTTTAGCTTAGAAATGGGATAGGCATACAGTTTTCTGACAGTTTTGAAATGGTTCAGAAACGTTTTGAAGTGATTTGTAATGACTCGAAATGTAACAAGATTTAAGCTTTGAACAGAACTTTTCTTAACAAGAACATTTTCTTTTTTGTGCTATTTCAATTTTCTCTTTTTTGTGTGAACTGTTTTACTTTGAATTTTAACTAAAACTTTTAAAAAAGAAAATATTTTGTCTTTGGTATCATTTCAGTGTATCAGGCTTTTGTTGAATCCCATTTTTTATGCTAGAGCTGCTGAACTTTGGTAATTTTGGGAAAACACAGCTACATAGAGAGTTGTCATTTTGTTACACAGGTTTATGATCTTCATGCAACAAGACAAGATTAAGAGCAGATTTACACTGGTCATAAAATTGTCCCACATGTAAAAGGATTGATCAACTAAATTTCTGAAGAATGATTTCAAAAGTACCATGTAGAGTCTAGTATAACACAATTCAGATTCTTGAGATTAGAAAGAACAAGAAGAAGGTCATGGAAATCTGAAATACAAATATAGTTAAAAATGATCAGAATTGAATTGCCAGAGAAGGAGGTGACATTTAGTTTTCAATAAGGATGGTAAACACAAAAAACTCCTGTTTTGAATGTCTTTTACTTCTGTTGGGGGATTTTATACTCTAAGGTATCCATTCAGTTAATTTGCTTACAAAATATAGTTTTAATTTGATTTGTGATTTGGGCAGTTATATCGCTGCAATTCTGAAGGTGCTATTGTTGATTGTCATTGCTAGGACTGTCCGGGACTGGATGTGTCCTTAGTGATCATGGCCCGTAAATCACAGTGTGACAGGATAAAGGATCATCCAGGGGTGTGCTTCCCTTGCTGACTACACAGATTCCAAAACCCTTTAAACCTTTTTGTTTTGTCATGGACAGAGAGAACTAGAAGAGTCAGAAACATTGAGTAAATAGCAGCTGACCTGTGTGAAATAAAAAATATTTACAAAGTTGACTGTAACCATTCAAAAATATAAAGTAAATGTATGGTGGATTGAAAGAAATTAGCTAGTGAAAATGAACACATTTTTGGAATTTGCATTTTTTATACAGTATATCTGCTTTATAGATTATCACATGCCTTGAAGGTTCCTTTTTTCTAGATTTTATATTTTTTTAGTAAAGATAACTAAAGAAATTGTCATTTGATGACCATACCATTAATGTTTTACAGTCGCATTGCTCACACAGCATTTAATAAAACTGTTGCTTTATTCACCATAAATAGTATTTTGCGTAAAGCGGCTTTTATGCAGATCAAAGTTTTCATCAGTAATTTTCGCTTTTTGTTAAAAGTGTTTTCAGTGGCAAAAAAAAATCTATAATTATTCATTGGCATCATTTGGTGAAAAAGGGACAAATTACTTAATTGACACAAATTATATGAATCATATGTTTTAATAAATGTATGTACCTTTATACGCAAAAATGGTATTAATGTGTTAAGCCTTAAGGAAAGGTAATCAGTGCTGTTTCCACATTACTTTCATTGATGTCATACTATAGAAGTCATGATCTGTGCACAATCATGATACCATGGCCATAGTTAGCGGTTCCTTGCTCCTTTAGAGAAGTTTGTAATTAAATAATTGTTGATAACACAATCATTCTCTTTTTGGACTAAAGCCTCACTTTTCTGCCAAACTTCTTGAACAGTTAAATTTAATATGTCAGGGTGGTCAACTTTTGTTTCTGCTGAACGAGCCTCAAGCTTGCTAGCTAAGACTCAGTCAACTCTTAATTACTGTTGCTGTAGCCTTCTGTCTCCCTTTAGATTTCTTCTTCTGGCTTTTACTCACACAAAATGAATTCATCTTTCCTTAGTTACAAGAACCTACCAAAGATATTATCAATTAGACACATTCACAGAACAAGAGAATCCTTTGAAAGCTTCTTAAAAATACTGAAGGAGTTAGAAGGTGAGATGGAGGAGGGCAGCTCATTTCACCAGCTCAGAGCTACACACGAAGAGTCTGGATTGAGATCTGATGCTACACAAAGGTGGGTGAGGAGGAACATAGGACCTCACGAGTGCCTCCGTGTACATTAGTGCTAACCCATTGACTAGCCTGTAGCAGTGTCAATGCCAGGAGTGAGCCTAAGTTTCTTACAAGTGGGCCTAATGTTTTTATTATTACTGTTAAATATACTTTCATTTTAAAAAACATCTTAGAAGTTTATCCATATTAGTGTAAATGGCATCATTGTTTTGTTTTTGTTTTATCAGCACGTTTAGTCTGAATATTGTTTTCTTAATATGAATTTATACTCACTTACAAATGGTCAAAATAAAGTGACTACCTACCTTTTGACCCAAACTCATAAATCATATCTGTTTGATCACTGAGCTGTAGCATTAGAAAACAGAAAGCAGTCAGATTGCCGTTTTGCCATTGCTTTTAATTTGTGTATCCATGCCTGATGTGTGTGTTTCCAGTCTTCACATACACTAGTGAATCTGCCCTCAATTAGATTATTACAGATTTGCCAACATTGCATCTTTCGATATTTTGTTTAATCAACCCACATGCTGTTACCTGTTGTAGTAAAGAGCTACAATGCTGTGCACCTTATTGGCTGTAACAGAAACTGGAAAACTTTAATACTGATTGAGTTTGTGGCTCATGAATATTAAGCAAATCGGTGACCTTAGCTGATGCTTTGACATTTTTTTGGCTTGGTGGTTGTAGATTTTACAGGCCATGCAGTAGTAAAGCTGGCAGCAAACCCTTTGTTAAATTGAACACAGCTAGCGGTGGACTTTTCAGTTGACATTGGGGAATCACCAAAATGTCATGCTGATATCATGCTTTGCTACGTTTTGCACTTCTAGTTTTGTTAATAAAATCTAAAAGTATTGCTTTGCATCATTCATATTTCCTTCCAACAAGACCTACCCCAAGTAGTATCATCAGTATAGCCTCGTGTTACTGTGTCATGCTTTGAGTAGCTGTGATTGGTAACATTTAAAATGAATCTTATTTTCTAAACCTTGTTACATAGATGCACGCCATATAATTGCTATTCATATATGTGCTTTCCAAATATTTTAAGAGTTAAATGAACATTTCTAGTGATGAAGTTAACACTGGTGATTTTGCCGTGTAAATGTATCATCAAATGATTTTTAATCAAGGGAGATGTGTATTAAAATGCATGTATACGGAATAGGCTCATTTTCATTTGAGAAAGCAAAAAGTTAAGAAGCCAAGCTAAAAAAAACAGGGTGAGCCAATGAGATAAGTGAGTGGGCATGGCCTTACCTGGGCCCAATACTGGCACCCTGCCTTCTCTGTAGACAAGCATCAAGTATTTGAACTTAATCCATATTCATACAGGGAACCAGTGTAGTGACCTGAAAAGAGGAGTGACATGTCTCCATCTCTGCTGGCTGATGAGCTGATGCATTTTCATTCATCTGCAACGGCTTTGGTAGCACATGCAGGCATTCCTGCCATTAGACAGTTTCTGTAGTCCAGACATGACAAGACCAAAGCCAGGGCCAGGAGTTGTGTTACATAATCTATTAGATATAGTCTGATCTTGCAAATGTTGTACAGAATAAATCTGCTAGACTGAGAGACAATTGCAGTGTGGTCAGTGAAAGATAGCTGGTCATCGATCACCACCCCAAGGTTATATACTGAATGGCAGGTGTTAACATTAATCAGTGGAGCTGGTCAGAGATTGGATGTTGAATTGATATGCTGGCTAAAATAACAAGAAAGTCTGTCTTTCCCAGGATTAGCTGGATGTGGTGCTGGTTCATCCAGGTTAAGCTGTCTGTCAGACATGCTGAGATTCCGGCTGACACAGTGTGGTCTTCAGGTGGGAATGACAGGTACAGCTGTGTGTCATTATCATACCACATATATGAGAAACCAAGGGACTAGATGACTAGATGATAGGACCTAGTGAGGTGATGTGCAAAGAGAAGAGAAGAGGACCCAGTACTTATCCTTGGGGCACCTCTCTGTTACCCTTGACATCTCTCCTCATAAGGGCACACAATAGGGTCTGGCCAAAAGGTAGGATTCAAACCATCTGAGAGCAGTCCCAGTGATGCCATGGTCAGAGAGGGTGGCAAGGTGGATCTGATGATTGACTTTATCAAATACAGCAGAGAGATATAGAAAGGATGAGCAGTCTCAGTGAAATGGCCCCTTTTGAAGCCCAACTAATAGGATCAAGTAATCTTTTCTGTAGAAGGAAATACAAGACTTAGTTAGAGACAGCATGTTGGAGTGTTTTGGATAGAAAGGAGAGGTGGTATTTAATATTCTACACTCAAGTTTTTTATGCAAATGTGCCCAATCTTCTTATTAGAATAAATTTATATTTGGTGTAAGTGTTTACATTTCTTGACTGTTCAGAACGTCTATTGGTTTTCAAAGCATAGGTTCAAGAGGTAAAATTTAAAAAGTAGTTAATGATCTTCTGCAGAAGTATTGATGACTATTAAGAGGCCTGGGGTTTGCTAATTGAAGAGTCTCCACTTGTTTAGGGGTTCAGAACTGCAGTCTGTTGTTTGATAGTAATGATGATGGTGTGACAGGCAGCTGGGGTCCATGCCCAGCCGGGACACCCCTGCACACTGTATTCAGGGGGAGCAGCCCGGGACAGTGCAATACCTCCCCCTGGACACTAGATGGCTGCCCCCCCTGGGTTGGAGCGGTGCTTCGGATTCCCGCTGGGCTCCATGGGACTTGGAGTTGGGTGCAGCCCTGATGGGTCCCGCAGGCACCGCCAGGGGGTGCTGTACCTGGTACTCCTGAGCCCTTATGGGCAGCATATTTGTCACACCCGGAAGTGCAGCCGGAACTAGTTCCGGGTGGACTATAAAAGGAGTCAGTGACCACTACTCAGCGGCCATAGTTGGGAGGAGGAGGAGGACAAAGCTTCCGGAGGAGTAGTGGTAGGAGAAAGAAGTGTGTTTGGATGACTTAGTGAACTGTGCTTGGGACTGTGTTGTGGCTGAGGGGATTACAGGGAAGTCGTGCCCTCCAGCTGAAGAAAAATAAAAGTTTATTATTTTTATACGTGCCTCCGTGTGAATCTGTGTTGGGTCGGGCGCTATATAGCGCCTTTCTTACAATGGAAAAACAAAAAAAACTTTATAATTAACTCCTTATTTTCCTGTATGTCAACATTCTAACACACAACTGTATGTCTTTGTCTGCTGTTTCATTGTAGATCTGGACTATCAAATTTATATCCTGTTGGGCTATGCTGGTGGCAGGATTTCTTTCTTAATTATTAAGTACCGGTAAGTGCTGCTGCTGACAGAATATAATTTAGTTGACTTATATTTTTTACTAACTTGCTTTTAAAGATTCAAAACCCTGTTTTTTCCACTTAACCAGCAGGCAGACAATGAGATGCAAAGCAAGGAAACATTTACTTTCTATAGAAATGATAACTTAAAGGACTATTCCAATGAAATGGTGCTTCCTTGGCATTAAGAAAAAGGAAATGAATTTTTATCATATCTGTTTTACCTGTAAGTCCTGTTTAATTTCATGCATTAAAATTATAAAAGAAAATTCTCTCTGTATGGATAATAAGTGAAAAATACTCCATGGATCATGTCCAGATGCAGATAGCACTTAGAGGAATTTACACCACATTCTAAAAATAAATGGACGAAAAGGAAACAGATGGCCCAAATAATAGAAATAGAAATTATTAATTTCACTTGGAAACACTGTCATTACTCTTTTATCTAAAAGGAAATGTTAGGCATTTGAATACATTTTAATGCTGCAATCATTGTAAGTGGTTAAGTCTATCGGGTCACTTCCTGGACTTTCAACATCTAATTCAGCAAATGCCATAGAGGTGATTATAAATACAAAAGCTTAAAAAATAATTGGACCCCCATTCCATTATACCATTCATGGAAATAGCATAAATGTTTTATATGACACTTACTAGAAATGAAATCGAACACAAAATAAAAAGCAACTGGTAAAACAGTGAAATTATCACTGAACTATTATATTAACTTTACTGTTAATTTCTAGAGCTGAGAAATGATTTTATTACCGACAGGTACACCTAATGATCCTCTGCTGGGAAGATATTAGTTGGCACTATTCATTGCTCATTTTTATTATGAATTGACAGCCTTAACAAGTCTTCTATTTTCAACTTGAGTTTAATTAATTTGGTATGTAGAAAGTCACTTCCACTTAGAAAACTACAACATCATTTATGACTTTTGACCTTTGTCATTAATATCAAGTAGAATGATATTAAACATTTTAGTACTGGTATAGTTAAATTAAGTAAATGACATCTTAAAATAGTGTGGCACATTGACGCATTGTTTGGTGCGTATGTCTTTAAGCCCAAATGTCAGTCTGGCTATGGTCAGTATCAACTTTGTCCATTCTCCTTGTGCCTATGCAGGTCTCTTGCATTCTGACTAGGTTGATTGGTAAATAAATTGTCCATCAGAGATTAAATGTCAGGTTTATGTGTGTTAATGTGCCTTTCAATGAGCTAGTATCTCATTTAGCAATGGTTTTGCCTTGTGCCTGCTGCTTCTATTAGGCGTTGGTCCACTGCAAATATATCATAGATTAAGCAGATTAAGAAGTTGGGTGGATGGATTTTGAGTGGAATGCTAAGAATAACATATCCAAAATTTTGTTTGTACTAGCATGAAGTCTTAATTCTCCCTTACATATTTCATACATGCGGCCTAAGTTGGCTTCTTACATTGAAGAATTTCATAGGTGCCACAGGACAGATTAAGGTGTGACACAGTTGCTTATAACTGTGACAGTTAGACCTGGAGACAACCTAGTAGAAGAACCCTAACCCTGCAACGTGGACCACAAAGTCCAGCCTTAAAAATGCATTCACAGAGGAACTAGGTGTCATTTAGAATACCAAGAGTCATGACAGAGGATCTCTCAACAAAATAAATTCCATCTATTTACCAATGGAGGCTAATAAATGGGTTTATTGTTTTGCTAACTCGTCCTTTTCAACATTTTTGTGTATTTCCTAATATATTGTCAGACACATGGGCATCAGGAGTGTTTTATGGGTTTGCGCTGGACAGATACGAGGAAGGAAATAGGTGTGACACCACCTCTAACATTTGTTTTGTCTGTTTCATTAGAATGGACGGAAGAGGAACACCCATGAAGCCCGCAAATTCGAGTACTGGAGATATTTCATCTGAATGACAACTTCAGACATTACAATTAAATGGGGCATCCTAAGGGACGCCAACCTTCATCTCTTTTCTGTGCTATCTGTATTTACAATATGTATACACATTTACATACAGTTTACTGTAGAGTGTGCTTTTGAGCTGCTCTTAAACCAAAATAATACTGAAAAGGGGCCACAAGTAATAAAGCTGGGAGATTATATTAACAAAAAGTTTAATCACAAGTTAGAGGGAATGAAGCGACTATAAAAGAGTGAAAACAACAAGGCCTAACCAGAGTACTAGCTCCTGTCTAACAGTGGTAAAGCTTGTCTAGTTAAGCCACTCCTAGAAATGAGGTATGTCAGATTGGCCATTGACAGTTGCCAGTTTGGACCCTGGACCATGTCGATTTAATAGAATGAAAATCACTGCACATGTCATATTTACTAACTGAATGTCGACCTTCTACCACAGTTGTGCTCATCCCTTTTTGTGATAGCCAATAGCATACTGCAAGTTCAGCTGCAATCTCAGTCCTTTTATTTCTTTTTCCATACTGTCATAGTAATCATGAGAAATATCTGACAGACAAGCATTTTTTCCATTTGTGAGGTCCAAAACTAACCATGTTTCTTATTCCTCATTGCTGCATTATATGCTCTATACTTCCGAATGAGCATGGATTGGTTGTCAGCTCTCATGCACAAAGGGTTTGCATCTGTGGCTAAAGACAGAATCAAACCTGTTTGATTTTATCAGAGTGAGGCGCCTACTAGTTGGAGTGAGTCGCATAATGTGACTGGAATCATGGGAGCATGCATCAGACTGCCTCCAGCTCACTAAGATTATGTAAATGAAGGCTACAACTGAAAGATGCTGGAAAGGTCATGTAATGTGACATATCCTTTATGCAATGCAAGCAACAAGTGCTCACTCCATTTTACCAAAGTACATTTTTAAACAGCACTCTTCTTCCCCTACTTTAGCCTTATTTCCTTCTACCAGAAGAGCTTCCACCCAGCACAACTCTCAGTCTACAAGCTGTACACCAACTTAATGATCCATCATTTCTTTTTATGTGATGCATTGTTCTAAACAATGAATAAATCGTAAGTAAATCTTCTGTCTTACCATCTTGCCAGACAACTGAGTTCGATTGATCCTGGTCCTTCTCAGAATTCCTAAGATGTATTTTGTAACATTGTGGCACCATCTCTCTAGTCTGTTCATTAAGCTTCATTGACTGATTAATCCAAATCTTGCTTAAAAACTTACTCTCCCTCTTTCATTTCAGTCATTTTGATTCTAACTATATTCTTATTCTATTCAGTACCAGCTGCACTAATCACGATTCTACCATGTTGTTTTCAAAGCTATTGTATTTACTTTTCATATGGAAATGCTTCCTTGCTTGCATTGTAAAGCACGTATTTGGTAGTGGATTTTATCAATGGCATTATGTAAAATAAAAACTTACTGATTGTTTGATTACTCCAGATGCTCCCTACTGGATGTTCAGAAAAAAGGTAGTGGTGCGGGCATTTACCCCTACATAATCACATGCACTTGATTAAATTGCTGTTAAAATATAAGTTTCTAATTAAAATAATGTATTAATTCTAACCTACATGTAATGTCTACTAAATGTTTTGATTAACAGCCACTAATTAAAATTTACAACTTAACTGCAACATTTTATGATTTCATTTAGCTAAACTATTAACTATTAACTTTACAATGCATTTAATTATTTTTGTTGTGATCAAATGTGACCATGTAGCTGGAATATTTTGTTACAGATATAAAAAATAATTATGAAGAAAAAAGTAACTGATCTTAACTGCATGTTCAGTTAGATTGTAGCAGGTGTGACTTTGGAGAGACAAAAAATGATTCCAGATTGCAGTGATCCTTTTGTGAACATTAGTGAGTGACTAATAAGGCTTCACCAAATGATAAGAGAGAACAAGTCGCATGACATCCCAGTAAATTTACGAGTGCTGCCTAAAACTCCATGAGCTGCATCATCTTAAGCGACACAACAGGAATAATGCAAAACAGCATGCACGTTTCAAATGCAGCTCATAATCAGATTTAAAAGCTAACATTTGGGCATACCTAGGGGAACAAAATTGTTCATTTTACTCTTTAAAGAATATCAAAGTTAAAAGTAGCATATTGCATAAGTGATGAATGGCTCAGATGGTGATCAGAAGGAAGCTTTGAAAACAGTTACAGCACTGCAAAATAACATTTAGAGTACAACCTTTCCTCTCAAATCTCCTGTTTCCTTCTGCCCCAGTGTTGTGTTGTCCAACTATGAATACATGCAGTGGACTGGCATCTCACCCTGGTTAGTTTTTGCCTGATGCTGTCTTTGAATCAAAACAGAACCATACTGGAGAAATTATATTTAAAAAAATTGAGGGATGAATGAATAGGTGGATAGGTGGGGATCGGTTTCTGTTGTTAAATGGTTTTAATAATCTGTTTAAAAATTTGTTTGGAAGGCAAAGTGCTTCCTTATATAGAGAATAATGTTAAGTGTGTTTGGCTTAATTAAATACAGTAACTTATTCATTTACTGCCTGTGTCCAATTTTGACAATTAACAGACAGCACTACTGATAAATACAGTTAAAATTCTGTTACAACGAACTGCCAGGGACCTAAAAAATATTTAGTTGTAATGAAAATGTCGTTGTAATGAGATTCGTCACTATAGTACTTTCTTTCACTTGCATCCAGGCGTTTGCAATCACTTCAATAGCTTCTTTCATGTTAATTTTAATCTTCTCCTGTCTACAAGTTATGTTGACAAGAATGTTTCTCAGCATTTCCTTATGATAATACACTTTTAGGGTGCAAATGATCCCTAAATCCAATGGCTGAAGCACTGCTGTGTAATTGGGTGGGAGGAATTCAACTCGAACATTATCTAAATGTGGAAGCATGTTGTGGGCAGCACAGTTATCAATCAGAAGCCAAATCATCCTTTTCTTCTTCTTCATATTGTGAGGTTTCTGAACTCTTTTGGGATACCCCAACCCCCCACCCAATGGGAACGACACGATGAAGTGCATCCCAAAGTGCGATTGCCGTGAAGCGACATAGAAGCAAATCCTAAAAGATCAGGGTCCCTGTCTTGAACCCCAAACACAAAGCTTAGTCTCAGTAATTTAGCAAAACCAGCTTTATTCAGCTTGAAACAGGAACAGCAGGGTTATTTATTGTAGCGTGATCTGACACTCTCCTATATACAGACACAGCAGCCAGGCAGGGTTATGGCCAGGTTAGTGGCCAAGTAATCCTGTTCCCTGCATTTACAATGTACCTTGCATTACCCATCGAGATCTTTTCTGTTTGCTTTGGCTGAGAGACGCAGCAGAGCTGTGAGCCTGCTGTTGCCCCGTCTTCTACAGACGCGGTGATCGCACTTTGGGACGCTCTTCGGCGTGTTGTCCAGTTGGGGGAGGTCCCAAAAGAGTTTAGAAACCTCACATCTTCCTGAATTAATGCCGCATTAATAGGAATGTTTCTTGAACGAGCATCACTGAACCACATAAAAAAACTGCTTTTTCAACGTCTTCAAATGCAGCAGTTCGCGTATGTTTGCAACCTGAGATTTTTCTTCTTTTTTTGCTCGGTCTTTCAAGAAAGTTGACAGTGTTGATGGCAAAATTCCAAATTCACTGGCAACGTCTTTTTTCTCTTTTGTGCAATAGAGATGCAAAAATGTAAAGTTTTTTTTTTCTAATATGAACTGTTATCGTTGTTTCGTGTCTGCCGCTTCTATAGGAGGGTGACAATGAGTTCAATTCCAAAAGATGTTTTTCAAATGTTGAAAAGCAATAAGCAAAAGGTATCACTGAAACCACTGAAAACAAAAACAGCAAAAAAACAGTATGAGGAAAGTTCGAAGAAAGAAAAATTTTTTTACAATGTTTCTGTTTGGGGGATCGTTGTGCACAACTGAGATGCGACCACAGAACTAACTGCTCTATGGATGATTCATTCAGGCATTTCAAGGTCTTTTGGGCACTTTGTTGTAATGACAGTATCTGCTGAATTTATTTTGTGGTAACGAAATTTCTGTAGACTCGTGTCATATGGGAAAACTGTCGGGACCATAAAAATACTTCATTGTAAAGATATTCGTTGTAACGGAATTTTACCTGTATATTAAAACTTTTGATCTTTAAGTCTTCATTCATCAGTATATTATATTATTGGTTAAATTTAATAAAATTAATAGTTTTTGAGCAATTGACACTGCTGCCTAACAATTCCAGACAGATGGACTCCTGACCCAGTACACTTCTTTGTGTGTGCATTTTACTCCTATATTTATGGTGGTTTTCCTTAGAGATTCCAGTTTCCTTACTGTATTATTGTGAAATTTCCAGGAATGATTGTTAGGATCATCTACTTCCTCCCTTGAAGATTAACACACACACAGATACACACACATGTAACACATAGCGATCCAATCCAGACAAAGAGTCAAGTGGGACAATTGTCAGTCACTCTGCAATATTTCACGTAGGACACAGCTACGCACACACACACACAGAGATCCAAACCAGACCAAGTCTCAAGTGGTGACAATTGTGACTCACTCTGCAATATTCCATATAGAATTTTCTTCACACACAAACAAATAGAAATCTTAGCCAAACAAAGTCTTGAATGGTGCCAACTGCCAGTCACTCTGCAATAGTCCGCATATGATTATCTACATAGGGACCCATTATCACCAACACTAAAATACATGTGGGTGTCATAATGACACACATAAAAGTGCAACTCTTGTGGTTATTGTCCACTTACCAACCAAACAAGGTCTTACTTTCACAGCAGTTGTTCTAATTTTTGAGGAGTGGTCTCAATAGCCTTAATAAAGAAAGCAGCGATCTTCCCCACACTAGGTGCCCTCTTATTATTTCAACCACTCTAGATAAAAGACAAAGTATAGAATATATAAAAGCAACATGGTATTTATTAACATATAACAATTCCAAAAACAAAGAAAATATTATATAAAATAAGAGTGGATGTTGTCCTGGACAGCTCTTGATTTAGCAACCAGTGTTCTTCATAGATCCTGCGGTGGGTTGGCGCCCTGCCCAGGATTGTTTCCTGCCTTGTGCCCTGTGTTGGCTGGGATTGGCTCCAGCAGACCCCCGTGACCCTGTGTTCGGATTCAGCGGGTTGGAAAATGGATGGATGGATGGATGTTCTTCATAGATGGCGCAGTGGTAGCATTGCTGCCTCACAGTTACGAGACCCAGGTTCACTTCCCGGGTCCTCCCTGCGTGGAGTTTGCATGTTCTCCCCGTGTCTGCGTGGGTTTCCTCCGGTCGCTCCGGTTTCCTCCCACAGTCCAAAGACATGCAGGTTAGGTGGATTGGTGATTCTAAATTGGCCCTAGTGTGTGCTTGGTGTGTGTGTGTGTGCCCTGCGGTGGGTTGGCACCCTGCCCAGGATTGGTTCCTGCCTTGTGCCCAGTGTTGGCTGGGATCGGCTTCAGCAGACCCCCGCGACCCTGTGTTTGGATTCAGTGGGTTGGAAAATGGATGGATGTTCTTAATAGATCACATTTTCCGATGTGCAGATGAAATGGTCATACATGTCTTGATTTCTGAGGTTACTTCCGCTATCACCCTTCTGTTGTTTTGTGGGGGTTAAGGACATGTGAGATTATACAAATTTGATAGGCTATCTTGTCCTGATGACAAATTATCAAAGTTTGAGTTTTTAAGTACCTCGGCACTTCTTCCTTTCTCAAGCTGTAAACTAATTCTGAAATTCCTACTGCATCCACCAGTTCCCAGGTTATAAATGAATTAAAACAGGTTCTGTGGCATCTATATGTATTTCCCATTCCCAAGTCATAAAATAATTGAGAAAGAAACCAGCAGGAACAGCTGCATAAACAAGTGTTACAATACAGGAAGAAAGTGCAAGAAACGTTCCTTGCAATACCTATAATTAAAGTCCTGTAAATTCAGTTCATCCTGGTTTGTTTGAGCAAAATAATTAAAATTTAATATAAACAGTCTTCTGTTCAAACATTGAAGATTTTCCACTCCAGGACACTTACACTCACAAAGGTTTGAATGTTGGGATGATCTATGTCAGGTGCCCTGATCTGGTATTTTTTCTTTGTCTGGCTTAATATTCACTTGTTTTTGATATTTATTTTTTAAGGGTTTTGTTATTGGCTGCTCTTTTGTCTGATATTAATCTTCCATTCATTTTTGGGATTCTGTTGTTTTAAGTGTCCTAAAACTTTTTTGTGTCTTACCACAACGGCATTTTTTTTTTCATGGATGCCATCATTCTGTACAGTTTTGTTGTAGTAGTTTCTATTGAATCCTTATGGATGGTGTTCATGTTCATGTTGTGCTAGTGAAGGGGGTCAAAATTATGAACGTTAGCTCTATAAACTTTCTGATATAACAAGCTTATCCTTGCCTTGTTCTCTGCCATTTGGTGATCTTTGATCAAATAATCCAGACTTTTGATACAAGTTTCTTCTTCTGGTCATGTCATTATTTCCTTATTCTTTCAATAACATTAGATGAAGGAGTGAGTCATTGGTTGTTTCCATCCATGTAACCAGAAACAACAGAATAAGCTCTGGCTTCTCCCATTCTCATAACGGACAAACTGGGATAAGAAAACTGATAAAGTTGTAAAGCCTTACTGATACATTACTTCATGGTTTTCCCCAGTTGATTACAAGATAGAAAGGATCTCACCTCTTACCAGCTTCAGACTTTAGAAGTTAAAAGAAAACACAGCTAGTTGGAAATAGAGAATAAAACAAGCCATCAATTAATGACTTTCCTCAAGAAAATAAACCTCTGGGGGATCCATAGTTATAGACTGGCTGATCTGAGGAAACTGGCATTTCACTCCTTGAAAGGCATCATGCCATACTGCACATAGGGGAGTCCTTAAATGTGCATAACAAGGTAGTTTAATGCTATGTGTGTCACCACCATGTGTTTAACCGCTTATCTTGTTCTATTGCCAGAGGCAGCACTGGAACAAAATGCCCCATCCAGATACCAAGAACAATATGAGTATTTTGTACCTAACAAAGACTGTTGCTTATTTTTCAAAATGATAAAAACATTGTGTTCTGGGTGTAAAATGTTAGAATAAATTGTAAATGGAGTCTCATTTTCTACTAAAGTTATTGTTAAAAGTCTGGACAATTTTCTATGGCATTTTCACCATTGGTGGAAAATATTTTTGGATGAATTCTATCTAAAACAATGTCAATTTCAAAATGTGGTATTACCCATTGAGCATGGGAAAGGTGCTATATAAATAAAATGCATTATTATTATTATTATTATTCTTGGCCTCCAAAAAAAGTAATCAGCAAGATAAGCCTAGCATCAACTGAGCTAAGACACCTTAAAATGCTCAAAATAAATACCTGGAACATGAAAATCATTCAGTGCACAACTCTAATGTTTTTAATATATCTTTATTACATTTTTTTTACAACTTTTGCCCTGAAAATAATTTTAAACATTCTGGAGTTGTCCTTAGTTTTCCCATAGTGTTATGGTAGGTTAGTTGGGATTCTTTCAGTTGAGTAAGATGAGGTGACAGGCCAGCACTCTTTCTTTCTTTAATTAGATTTTGTGCTGAACCCAAGTACTTCCCCGTGAGCACAAGTAATTTAACATCATGACATCAGTGACATTCATGTTAACCATCTCCAGTTTATCAGGTTTTTCCCACCATGGTATGACTGCTTGCCCTCCCATTCATTATGGTGTTGTGGGAGTTGTGTTAAAATACCTGAGAGTTGACAAAGTTGGAGATTAGGTGTAAAACGCACAGTGTTAAAAATAACATATTTTTACTTTCAGTGGAGAGGGAAAGGGTTCAAAAGGTGTGACAGGGGTCTGGCAATAGAAAGAGAACCATGTGTTTTAAGGGATCTAGGTATAGAGTCATCTGGCAGGAGGAGTAAAAATAGTAACACCTGACAGAAAAGAAGGACGAAGAGCATGGAGTATACAGCACATATAGCAGTGAATCTCAAAGAACGAAGGTGACTTACCTTGTAGTTCTGGTGTGGTGCCAAATAACCCTGACAGCATACAAAAGCTTCAATTTGGTATAAACAAATTATCTTCTTTATCTGCAGGTCAGTATAAGATCTTCAGAGATAATAATTATAGAGTATACTGTATTTACATTGATTAATTTGTTAATACTGTTTTTTTAACAGACTGAATATATTTTAGGGGTGCTTCTGTCTATCATTCATACCTAAAATAGTTCCATAATTTAAAAGATATGTCAAAAATACTGTATATTGTGAAAGAGAATGATTATAGGAATACAGAAAGTATCAATGAACAGATGACAAAATAAAGGCGGAGTGGTGGCTCTGAGGCTAGAGATCTGCACTGGCAATCGGAAGGTTGCCGGTTCGAATCCCGTCAATGCCATTAGGGACTCTGCTCTGTTGGGCCCTTAAGCAAGGCCCTTAACCTGCAATTGCTGAGCGCTTTGAGTAGTGAGAAAAGCGCTATATAAATGCAAAAAATTATTATTATTATTAAATCTTCTGCTCCTATATTGAGAATGACCTGTGATAGCAAAAGTGGAGATAATTGCACCTATTTTGAATACTGAGATTTATAGGATTATAATATGCCTTATTAAACTGTTGCTTGGTGCATCTTTTTTTAAGATCAGCTACTGTATATTCCCTTCTTAGCATTGAAAATAAATCTATGAAAAATAAATCTGTGAAAATGCTCAATTTTATTCCATTCTCTTTTTTCTTTGATCACTAGATATTCCTTTGTTGTGTTTGGCAGTCCCTGTCCCTAAAAAAAAAAAGAGTATGGGGTACTGAATAATAGTTAAAAATTTAAAAATGCTTGATGTTTTTCCTTTCATAAAACCAATATTAAAGAGTGTCAAACATCAAATTTCACTAAACTAAATGTGAATATTGTGCAATTTTTTAAGCAGATCAGGGAGGTACAAGATGGTTTTCATCATAGCTACAGAGCAGTATAAATATTTGGTTATTTTTTTAGACATACAAAATACACCAGCTGCATTTCAAGAACTTTTTATCATGATTTGGCATTTTTTTCCAAGATAATCTCGGGGAGCTGTAATAGTGATGGTTTGAGTTCCTCTAAACAGAATCATGTCAGAGAGGTCATGTATCCGAATTTCTCATTAGATTCACCCTCTTTTTCTGCTGTCAAGGCTCCTAGAAAAACCTAGAATCCCTATAATCAAATCAGGGGCCTGAAGTACACTAGCAAATGCAATAGTTGGTGAGAGTTCATGAACTATTATCTGGATAAATTCCTGCCTTGCACCTTATGTTACACCTGGATTGGACTTGACTCACTTTGATCCTGAACCAAAATAGCCACTCAAAAAATGATTGAGATTTGGATTTTGATGCAAATTCATTATAACTAGATAAGTGACACACTGTCAGACAAAACTAGTTGTATATTCAAGTCTATTGTTAAAAGCATTATCCAGAAGATGCTACATCCCTTGCACTTAATATCATCCTGATATACCAGGATAATAAAAACTACTATGCCAGAGTACACTCTACAAGCTACTGAGTAGAATTTATCACTATTGTAATACTGTATCAAAACTAATCAACATGTTTTTAGGGGATTTAGTGATCACCTTTACAAATGAATTTTGGACTTTCTAAGATTGGCAGCATCACTGCTTCCACGATGAATCTTAACAAGCACCCCATATGACAGCATTCTGAATCCCCTGCTGTATCCATTGTTCATCAAAACAAAGACTACACACCCAAAAGTATTAAGAGACCTTAGACCAGTGGCCTTAAATTCTCTCATGAGAAGCAACTACTTATGTAAACCCAGGCCTGTCTGGACTCTTACCAATCTGCATACAGACCAAATAGAGGTTGGGGGGGTGCCACACCAGTACTTCTCAATCTACTGAGCAAGCACTTGAAAAAACCAAAAACTACTCAACTACGCCATTTTGTTGATTTCTTGTCTACTTTTAATGCAATCCAGTCCCACATTTTAGTTGACAAATTGATTGATGAATTCTGTTTAGACCCTAACATGGTGATTCTGGACTTCTTAACTAACAAAGAGTTAGTGTTAGTCTTAACTCATCCATTGGATCACCTCAAGCCTGCCATCTGTCTTCACTTCTGTTTATCTTGAGCAGAAATGACTGTCAGTGTTCACCCAAAGAACAGACACATGCAGACAGCCATGAATCTGTTGAGTGATCAATGGTGTGTTCGTTCCTTTTTATAGTTAAACATCTCTAAGACTAAGTATATGGCTGTAGATTATTGGTGTTCCCCTCCTCCCACTCTCTCAATAAAGATTACAGGAAAGAGAGTGGGCATGGTGCAGCAATACAAATATCTGGGGACAATCATTGATAATATGATAACCTTTGACCTTAACAAAGAACAAATTTGTAATTAAGGTTAGTTACTTTCTTTGTTAGGAAACTCAATTGTTTTAAAGTGGACAAAACCATAATGACACAAGTTTTTTATATAAGTTTTTTATTGAATTTGTTGTTACATTTGCTTTTATGTGTTGAATCCAGCCACAGGAGATGCACAAACCAGTGTGCTTCTTCGTGCTGGTCCCAAGCCCGGATAAATTGGGAGGGTTATGTCAGAAAAGGCATCCTGTGTAGAATTTTGCCAGATTAATATGCGGACAACAATACAGTCGGTCGAGGCCTGGGTTAACAACAGCTTGGGATCAACAATACAGAGTAATGGGGAATGTGGAAGAGAGGTGAACAAGAGAGTGCAGGCAGGGTGGAGTGGGTGGAGAAGAGTGTCATGAGTGATTTGTGACAGGCAGGCATCAGCAAGAGTGAAAGCGAAGGTCTACAGGACATTAGTGAGACCAGCTTTGTTATATGGGTTGGAAATGGTGGCATCGACAAAAAAACAGGAGATAGAGCTGGAGGTGGCAGATTTAAAAATGATGTTAAGATTTGCATTGGGTGTGACGAGGATGAACAGGATTAGAAATGAGTAACATTAGAAGGTCAGCTCAGGTTGGGCGGTTTGGAGTCAGAGAGGCAAGATTGCGTTGATTTAGGCATGTGCAGAGGAGAGATGCTGGATATATTGGGAAAAGGATGCTAAGGATAGAGCTGCCAGGCAAGAGAAAAAGAGGAAGGCCTAAGAGAAGGTTTATGGATGTGGTGAGGGAGGACATGCAGGTGATGGGTGTAACAGAGCAAGATGCAGAGAGCAGGAGAATATGGAAAGAGATGATCCACTGTGGCAACTCCTAACGGGAGCAGCTAAAAGAGGAAGAAAAAGATTTGCTTTTATGTGTTGGGCTGGCACCCTCAGCATTAAGAAAATAAATTTAACAACATTTAAAAAATAGCAGTGGAATTATTGGTCTGATCTCTGTCACTGATCTGCATTACAAACAAGTCAGAAAGAAAGTCAACTCAGTTCTGTCAGATAGTAACCATCCTTTTTCCCTAAAGTTCAGGCTACAGATTTAGGTTCCCAAGAAGGTAAAGATCAACAGATGTAAAAACTCTTTAATTCTCAGGGCTTTTGGTATTTTGAATTCTGTTGCCTGTAGGGATGCTGCTGATTTTTTATTATAATGTATTGTTAAACATAATTATTCTTATTTGTACAAATCCTATGTGTATATATGCTAACACAGGTCCTCAGGCTTTTGTGTCTTGGTTTATTTTCTTGTATCTGTGTAACAGTGCCTTGTGTTTTGTACTTTGCTGTTGCAAACACATTTCCCTCTGGCATAATTAAATCTACCTAACATATCCCATTGTACCTATTCTATCCTTGCTGTGACAGGGTGGCCATTAACAGCTCCACCTACATCATTATATTTGCATATGACACCATCATCATAGGCCGAATCACCAACAATGATGAGCTGGCTTACAGAAGTGTGTCTTCTAATACACTGATGGCAGGACAATAACCTCCCCTTAAATGTTGACAAAAACCATGGACCTGGTCTTAGGCTTCAGAAAGCAAGAAACTGAAAAAAATTCTATCTACATTATACAGTGCATCCGGAAAGTATTCACAGCACATCAATACAGTAGTTGATGCTGTGGAGGCGGTCAGCAGGCTTGAATTTTTTGGAAGTCTGTTATTAGGAGTATTAGATCTTGACATGGCATCTGCTCAGCTAAGGACTGCAAAGCACTACAAAAGGTGGTGATCCCAGCACACAGTATTACTGCCACACAGCTTCCTCCTCTCTTGAATATATCTAACATATGCTGTCTTAGAAAAGCAAATGGTATTTTTAAAGATCTATGTCCTTTTTTACAGTAACATTTCTCCCTCCTGTTTAGACAAATGGTACAGGACAATTAGCACTCACACAACTAAATTCAAAGACAATTTATTTCCACAGGTCATAGTGCTACTCAACTGCATGAGTGTTTTCAAGTGAATATCTTTTGACGTTCCAATTAATGTATGGTATATTATTGTAATTAATGTTGATATTGTGCAACAGTCACCGGTCTATAGGAAACACGTAAGTAGAAATTTGAATGTACTCTTTTCCATCAAAATGTAACTAATCTGTCCTTCATTTTTCATCCACTAAATAAAATTCATATATTTTCCATAAAGCAACTGTCCAAGATGGAGAAATCAAAGCATATGCTGCATCTCTGGGAAAACAGTTTTGCCAGCATTCAGGCAAATGTGAATTATGAACACCCAATGGTAAAGCCGAGGTAGTGGCTTAAATATAACAGCAATTGTTGCACACATTTTTCAGCGCAGACCATGTAGGGGTTTCTTTGTTCAGGCGGAATTTGTTGTGTGTGTCTTTTCTTATGTAGTGGCCTCGGTGTCTTTCACATTGCTGAAGTTGGTGTCATCAGACTGCACATTGCTGCTAAAGCTGCTACTGTAGAAATTATGATATTAGCCTTTTCCTCACTATTTTTAAGATCACAGTTAGTCTTAACTGTGGTATTTAGGACTTGTTCAAATCATAATTTAAGATTTTTTTCTTTTGTAAAGCTGCATATGCACGTACTGTATATGTATGGTTTTCAGCAAAACAGCATCTCTTGCTTCCCTCTGTTTACTTTTTCATTTGGCTGCATCACTGAATGACCATCCATTTATGCTTCATGTAGCAGTGATGTATCAAATGTACTATCCCATAAAAGCAAACTATAAGAAATCTGCTCTGAGTATACCCTACCCACTCGTAGTTTTGTTTTAAAAGTTTTTTATGTACAGTAATCTTGAATGGACAGGTTTATAATCGTGAGGGTCAAGTGATGTTAGTGATGGATACTGGACAGCCTGTCGCTTGGGGCTTGATGGTGAACACTTAGATTTTTCTTGTAATTAAAATTTTTCTTTTCACGTATGTGCAAAGGCCTCTTAGCAAGCAGGGCCCCATGGTATACACCCAAGGCAACCTGATGGTTGATCCAGCCATGCTCAAGACAAAAATTAACATGAATGGAATTTTGTAAACAATGATAATTCTGAAGAATACTTTCATAGCTGCATATATTTAGCTGTAAACATATTATTTGAACCTTTTTTCCTTTACAAAGTAAATATTATAAGAGTACTATGCCACATTCTAAAATAAATCTCTGGGGGAATTGTTGTGTGAACATAACAAATATGACTTCATATTTCAAGTTTACGTTCACCTTCAGTGTTGATGTAGGAAATGTATTCCTTTCTTTATTTGCCTTGCCTGTTCCTTCCTTCAAGCCCCTTGATGCACAAAACACCTCTCCACCAGCCTGGCGTGGCTGATCAAGCTGTTCCAACAACTGGAAGACATCACAAGTTAAACACTCATTATTTTAATTTGATGCTAATCATGTGTTAATGAGACTAATCCTTGCAATGATTCAGGTAATTTGCTTAATGGCTGCCCAGAGTACAGATTACAGCAATCAGTCACGTTTGATAAGACGTCTGTTGCAGAAAAAACTATAAGGTAGATGAGGTGGGGGACATTTAGGGACAGGCGATAGATTCAACCTAAGGCCTTTCACTTGGAACAATGTATCCACTTATTTAGGATGAAAAAGATTATGGTGCACTAAGTGACATTGTGAAGGTAACTCTTTATTTAGCATAACAAAGGAGTCTCCTAAGAGTAAATGTAAATTGTGTGTACTACATCATGTTCACACAGACATAACACATCAGAAAGACGAGGTGAACCATAAAAATATATAAAATATATTTTGATGCAAAATAAAATATAAATTTCTATTTCTTGGCAAACACATAATAATCTACCTAGTTTGTCTCCTGATTTGCATGATCTGCTAAAGCCAAAAAAAGAATTCAAAGGAAATTCGGAACCAGTTTCTTGGGTGAAAAATAGTGTCCAGTCTTTAAGTAAAAGATTTCCCAATCTTTGAGTTGCATATCAACTACAATCCCAGCAAATTCTTTAATGGCTAATTCCATTCTCATGCTAGTTCTTTAATGGCAAATGAACACTTTTGATCAGGTTATCCTGAACTATTATAAATAAGGCCCCCAAAATAAAGAGTCATACTAAAAGTGAAAATATTAGTATAATATGTCATGCCTTATATAAGCCAAAAAAAAAATCAAGTACTGTACTATACTCTACATATAGTGCCTATAAATAGTTTTTAACCCCTTGAAAGTTTCCACATTTTATCATTATAAACACTCAGTCATAGTGGATTTAATTTGGTCTTTATGACACTGATCAACAGAAAAATACCCTTTAATATCAAAGTAAAAAAAAAGATCTCTGCAGAGTGAACTAAATTAATTGAGCTTTATTGACATCAGATTAAAGGCCATGTTTGCCAAACACTGCACATTATCAAAAACACATCATTCCCATGGTGAAATATGGTGATGGCAGCATCATATGTGGGGATGCTCCTCTGCAGGGGGCCCTGGAAGGTTTGTGAAGGTGGAAAGTAAAATGAAAAGTACATGGAAATCCTGGAGGAAAACCTGATGCAATCTGCAAAAAACCTGCATCTCTGATGAAGATTTGTTTCCCAGCAATGACAACAACACCAAGCTAAACCTACACCACAATAGCTTAAAACAACAGCATTGTTACTGCGTTGGAATGGCCCAGTCAGAGTCCAGATCTAGATAGATAGATAGATAGATAGATAGATAGATAGATAGATAGATAGATAGATAGATAGATAGATAGATAGATAGATAGATAGATAGATAGATAGATAGATAGATAGATAGATAGATAGATAGATAGATAGATAGATAGATAGATAGATAGATAGATAGATAGATAGATAGATACTTTATTAATCCCAAGGGGAAATTCACATACTCCAGCAGCACCTTACTGATACAAAAAACAATATTAAATTAAAGATTGATAATAATGCAGGTAAAAACAGACAATAACTTTATATAATGTTAACGTTTATCTCCCCCCCACCCCGGTGGAATTGAAGAGTCGCATAGTTTGGGGGAGGAACGATCTTCTCAGTCTGTCAGTGGAGCAGGACAGTGACAGTTCTCCAGATCTCAATCCAAATGAGAATTAGTGGCTGGACTTGAAAAAGATTGTTCAATCACAATTCTCATGCAACTTGAGAGTGCAATGGCTGAACCAAAAGTGACAAATAAAGAGAGTTTTGAGACCAGGAAATGAAAACAGGTTGAATATCAAATTAAAGTCATTACTGGGAGAAGAGAGAGATCAAAAATAACTCAGTCAAAATTATAACGCAAACTTGTAAGGAAAAAAGACACAGTAGAAAATCAGAAATCAGTAGCACCACCCGTTGTAAAGGTTTTATATTTTTATCCAAAAATGGATAATGAAATACGCATTGTGCTGGTATATAATGTGTTATGCTAATGATGTCACATGTCATGTCGCTCCAAAGCACACCCCTGACAACCGAGGATAGTGTCTTGACAATGGATTCACAAAATTGTGGCATGCATCAAAAGACAAAATAGCAACATTATAAATAAGGTACGTAACAGAAAATAAAGTAGAGAACCTCGACCCAATGGTACTTCTTCGACAAATTACCTGGAAAACTGTAAATAAGACTCAGGGAAGTTCAGAATATAATTTTAATAGTGCCATTCATAACAGAAATAACTTGAGCAGTTTTTGCAAAGAAAAAGAAGAAGAATGGGGAAAAATTGCAATGTCCAGATTTGCAAACCTGATAGAGACCGGTGCACACAGACTGAAAGCTGTCATGGCTGCCAAAGGTGCATATACTAAGCACTGACTGGAAGGGGTGTTGATGCCATCTTTATCGAAATGGGGGCACATGCTTCCTTGGAATGTGATATTGTAGAATTTCAGTTGCTATTTTAAAGCTATATTTATCCATTCCCAGTAAACATGGCTTTTAAATGTAACTTTTACTGATAATGTACATTACAGTATGTAATTAAATATATACATACATACAAACAGCCAAAGAGAAGCCATGGAACAGCAGAATTGTCTTATAGTTCTACAGTGGGGTCTTTGACAATCATATGGCCATCTTTGGAGGAGCTTGGAGGCTTTTCTCAAAGGTGCAGACTTCTTCTATCTACTATCTTGGCTCCCAGCTTAGTGAAACTCTGACAGAATTTATACCCACACTTTCTGCTGATCAATACTTTGTATGGATTAATAATAATTTTTTTTTCTTTGCATTTATGTAGTGCTTTTCTCACTACTCAAAGTGCTCAGCAATTGCAGGTTAAGGGCCTTGCTTAAAGGTCCAACAGAGCAGAGTCCCTTTTGGCATTTACGGGATTCGAACCGGCAACCTTCCGATTGTCAGTGCAGATCCCGAGCCTCAGAGACACCACGGCTCTGTTTTACAGTGCAGCACATTCACAGGGCTATTTGCAGGTTCTGCTGAGCAATGCTATTTATAGATTAGGCTCCATTTCCTCAAAATGGCACATTCTTTCATTATCTTTCATTAAAAGTCTTTAAGGTTCCATTTCACAGTCCTCACATTGACATAAAAACATCTTCAATTTTTAGCATTTATTAAATACTGCAGAAATGTATTAATGTATTTATGCACACTGAACATGCCGGGCTGACAAATGCCATTATCATGGTTGTTTTTCAGTTCTTATTGCACAATCAATTGTTTTGTGTTTTATATTTGTAATTAATCTATATCACTTTGTAGGCATCTGCATTCACTTTGACATTAAAGAGTCTCTTTCTGTTGATCAGTTTGAAAAAATCCAAAATTAAATCTACTGTGAGTTAATGTTGTGTTACGATAATAAAATGTGAAAACTACCAAGGGGGTGAATACTTTTTATAGGCACCATATAAGCAGTATATATAGTATAAAGTCAGATTGTGACAATGAGTGACTTTCACAATAATTCTCTTATTAATCAGTCAAAATGAGACACTGAAGATTCATAATTGAATGACGGGATCTAAGTGACCGGTAACATTTTTTGTGATGGTAATTAATGAGGAAATGGTACCAAATAAAGAAGAAAAAGTCTCCTATTAGTAGGAAAATGATGTATCCATACTGCCCACTTCCTTTCTTGCAGTGTTTTCCTTTGATTTAGCGCATGCTAGCATTTTCATTTTTAAAGAAATTCCTGTTATTTTGTAGCTCTTTCCCAATGGTTTAAACACAAAGTGGAGCATATCTGCATTTAGAAATTAATTCTGCAGCTATACTAATAGGCACAAAAGAGATCAAATGTGTACTGTTGTTGATACCCTTTGATAAAAATGCCTGCGTTTACATTTTTCTCAATTGAGTAAATGCCAGATAGAAGCCTGAACTCATGACCTCCAAAATTAAATACACCTATTTACCACAGCCATTATACAGATTAGAAATATAGCTCAAATTGTACTTTTATTGTTGGAGTTGCTTATTGTCTACATGTATTTTTCTAATGAACTCTTTAAATAACAGTGGATTAAAATCTGACTTTCCATTAGTGGTGGCTTATAACAATTTTCTATATTAAATATAACACTTTCATTAGTGGAATGGAATCTACTGAAATGTCTTCTACAACAATATGCAACGGATATGAATGGAAGAATGGTTTAAAACAGCTGTATCAAAAATGTTTTTTACAATCTGTTTTTTTTCTGAAATTTTATAACACATTAATTCCTTTTTTTAGCATGGATATTCCAGAGATGAGACTTCCCTGAGTAGAATAGCTTTAAATACAATCTGTGTAGAAAATCCCCTTTTAAACTTTAAATGGACACCAGTGCTGTAATGAAATGACATGCCATGTGAAGCTGGTTCCTACCTTGTACACAAAACTTTTAGGACTGGCTTGGACACCCTGTAATAGCAGAACGGCTTTCTTTAAAAATGACATATACCTAAGTAATGGCATAGTCATATACAAATATGTTCACTTCTATGCCTTTACAGAACAGGACATAACTAACACATATTTATTCCTAAGATTAGTTAAATCTAACATCAAGTGACAAACACGTGAAAGACTTCATTCTTTCTTTATTCAATGACAATAAACTAAAAACAGACTATATGTGTGACACATTAAGTACAAGTACTAGCTCTTGATGGCTGGTGTGACATTCTTCTGCTGGCACAAGTCCTAAAAACACAACATCAAAATGGAAATGAAGTGTGGATTTTGACCTTGTCATTTTAAACGTCATCTCTTTCTTTTCCAGACATTCAGTTGCAGACTTGTGTGTGTGTGCATGTGTGTGTGTGCTTAATAATAATAATAATAATAAAAATACATTTTATTTATATAGCGCCTTTCCCATGCTCAAGGCACTTACAGAATATAATAAAGATCAGCAGCATATACAGTATTGTACAAACCAGATAAATAAATAAAGAAGATTAAGACAGTGAATTCTGAAAAAAAAAAAAAGAAACAGACAACATAATTGATGGTCTCGCACACACACACAGGTTACATTAGCATCTTGACAGAGAAGTAAACTGAGAGAAGGGTAATAAAGTCAAGTAGAGCTAAAAGCCTTCCTGAACAGATGAGTTTTGAGTTGTTTTTTAAAAGAATTCATGGAGTCAGCTGACCTGATTAATTTCGGTAGGTCATTCCAGAGTCTGGGCGCTATACAGCTGAAGGCCCTGTCACCCATGGAGTGTAGATTAGTGTGGGGCACAACAAGATTACCAGAATCAGAGGACCTTAGTGGGCGGGCAGGCACATAGTGATGGAGAAGGTCACTGATGTAGTTTGGCGCGAGGTTATTTAAGGCTTTGTAAGTTATTAGTAGGATTTTATATTCAATTCTGTAAGACACAGGGAACCAGTGGAGACGGAGCAGGAGGGGTGTGATGTGCTCGCTGCTGCTGGTTCGAGTAAGGACTCTTGCAGCTGAGTTTTGAAGAGGCACCTGCCAGTAGGGAATTACAATAATCGATGCGGGATGTGATAAAAGCATGGACAAGTTTCTCAGCGTTAGAAAAGGAGAGGAAGGAGCGAACACGGGATATGTTACGGAGGTGAAAGTAAGAAAGTTTCTTAATGTGATTTATGTGGGCGGAATAAGAAAGGGAGGAATCAAAAATGACACCAAGATTTTTTACAGTAGAGGCAGGTCTGATGAGATCACTTCCAAGAAGACTGGGAAGGAGCTCATTTTATTAAGTTGCATTTTAGTCCCAATTTGCAGGAGTTCAGTTTTATTGCAATTTAATTTTAAAGAGTTCTGCTCCATCCAGGTTTTAATTTCACTAAGGCAGGTTGTGAGCTGAGAAAGCTCTGATGAAGTTCCACTTTTAACATTGAAATAGAGTTGAGTATCAGCTGCATAAAAATGATAACCCAGTCCATAGCTACGGATAATATGGCCAAGGGGAAGCATATAAATACAGAAAAGCAGAGGACCAAGGACAGAGCCTTGAGGGACTCCTTGTGTGACTGGCGCTGAGCTGGATCTGCTCTTGCCAAGACTAACAAACTCTTGCCTATCAGTCAGATAGGACTTGAACCACTGGAGGGCAGTGCCAGAGATACCCAGCATGTTCTCCATTCTGGACAGTAGGATGTCATGTCTGACAGTGTCAAATGCTGCACTGAGGTCTAACAGAATTAATATGCTGGTTTGTCCAGAGTCTGCTGCCATAAGCAAATCATTGGTTACCCGTAGCAGAGCAGTTTCAGAGCTGTTCCGCGCCCTGAAACCAGACTGAAAGGGTTCCATCAAATTATTAGAGGTTAGGTAATTGGTTAGTTGGGAAGCTACAACATGCTCAAGAACTTTTGACAGGAAAGGTAAGTGGGAAATAGGCCTGAAATTGTTAAGATTGTCAGCATCAAGACCAGACTTTTTTAACATTGGGGTTACAGAAGCAATTTTAAAAGTGAGAGGCACAGAGCCAGTGTCAAGGGATGAGTTTATTATTGTTGTAACAGTCTTTTTTTCTTATTGTTGCTTATAAGGTTCTTTTCCTTTTACTATTCAGTTTCAGCTGAGCTTTAGCTGTCAGACCGACTGCTTCACTATTTCCACCAGAATATTGTAGTTTAAGAAGCAGTTCATGGGATGTATGGGTTGCAAATCATCTAGGTCTCATGGCTCCTGAGCCAGTGGTGGGCAGTGTCGGTCCTGGAGAGCCGCAGTATGTGCAGGTTTTTGTTCCAACTCAGTTTCTTAATGAGAAGTCAATTATTGCTGATGAAGCACTTATTGCTCAAGTGACATTTTGATGCTTCATTTTAGTGGTCTCGCTTGTTAAGGTTCCCCGCCCTTAATTGCTTATTTCAATCTTAAACTGCTGCATTCAGTGTTTTAGTGTCTCCTTATTAGCAATAAGATGTAAAAGACAAAGCAGCCAGCAGTTCTCCATCTAACTTGTTTCCATTTACATCTGTGTGTGTTAATCATGCACTGTTTCATTTAATAAAAAACTTCATAGAAAAAAGTGACAGACTGGAAATGATACGTTTTAGGACTTCAAATCATTTAATGATATCCTTGGAAAGGAAAAATTCTACGATATAAGAACCTTACATTGCAGTCTAACAAGCCATAAAATTAAATAAGGTCTGAGATTGGCAAGAATTGGTTTCTAATTAAGCAATTGGGTTGGAATGAAAACCTGTAGACACGGCGGCTCTCCGGGACCATCATTGCCTACCCCTGTTCTAAGCAATCCCAAATCATCACTCCTTTACCACTGCTTTAATGTTCCAGTGCTGACACCATTCCATGAAAATAAAAAATTCTGTAAAATTCTGTCTTAATAAAATAGGAAACCAGGGCGGCACGGTGGCGCAGTGGTCGCGTTGCTGTCTCACAGTTAGGAGACCTGGGTTCGCTTCCCAGGTCCTGCCCTGCGTGGAGTTTGCATGTTCTCCCTGTGTCTGCGTGGGTTTCCTCCCACAGTCCAAAGACATGCTGGTTAGGTGGATTGGTGATTCTAAAATTGGCCCTAGTGTGTGCTTGGTGTGTGGGTGTGTTTGTGTGTGTCCTGCAGTGGGTTGGCACCCTGCCCAGGATTGGTTCCTGCCTTGTGCCCTGTGTTGGCTGACC
Organism: Erpetoichthys calabaricus; assembly: GCF_900747795.2. Lineage (NCBI taxonomy): Eukaryota > Metazoa > Chordata > Cladistia > Polypteriformes > Polypteridae > Erpetoichthys > Erpetoichthys calabaricus. The sequence goes on from NC_041400.2 coordinate 155,152,896, forward strand.
CCCGTGACCCTGTGTTTGGATTCAGCGGGTTGGAAAATGGATGGAAACCCTTTCAGGTTTGCTTTACTCAGTAGTTTAATAATGGCCTTAGTCTCATTTTAGAGTACATTTAACTTCAGTGCATGTACACAGACACCACAGATAGTAGTGCACAAAGCAGTCCCACTTTCCCAATAAATAGCAGAAAGCTATTTTTGCTCATTTTTTTTTTGATGGTAGAGTCGTGAACTGTAACATTTCCTGATTCTTGGATTTAACTTTTGCCTTTTTTAGGAGTTTTATATAGTCTGATATTTTTGATGTGCATCCATAATCACATACTCATTAGATGACTGGCAGCTTTGCTCCATTTCTGAATAATCCTTCCCACACTCTTAAAAATAAAGGTGCCATAATAGTTCTTCAGATTGCTGCCACAGGGCAACCATTTTTGTGTCCTAAAAGACCCATCCACACGAACGTTCCAGAAAAAATGTTTGTCTATTTAGATTAACAGATTAGTGAAATTCCAATGGCTTATGATTTTAAAAGGACTCTTTCTACATACAGTAACACAGGCTAAATTCAGATTTTCTACCATACATTAAAGATTTCCGTTTTTTTTCTACATATTAGAAAAACATTTGAAACTCAAAGAACCAACTTAATTTGCAAAGAACCCTTCCCAAAATGAAATGGTGTTTTATCAAGGAATGATTCAATGAGGAACCACACAACCAAGAAAAGAATCATAAAGTGCCATTAAAGCATCTTTCATTTTAAGAGTACATTGCAGAATGACAGAATTCATACTGCTTGATTCAGGCTTTCTTTACAATTTAAAAATCATACTTCTTTCAGAAACTCTTTTCACATCATTTTAGAACATCTTTGGCAATGCAGTTTCATTGCGACATTAATTCTGACAATTATTGATGAATTAAAGAAAAATATATCATAGACACACCCCGTTTATCAACAAGACATGTTTATTGCTTTCTCCTACCTTGCACTGATACAAATGTAATTACGTTAATTAGCACATGAATTAAGAAAAGCCTGATATTCTCTTCAATTTTAATGAGATCCATTATACTGTACCTGTGGCTGTGAAATAAAGAATGAAGCAAGAATAGTGTGTCATTTGTGGGTATTTGAAATTTGAGTTCTTCTTTTCCATGTGTATTTTGCAGACATTAGTATATGTTATCTGTAAGATTCTCAAATACAAGAGTTGAACATGTCATTGTTTTTATATTTATTCTATAATATATATGTTCTTATTAATAATAAAGTAAAAATTAAAATGCTTTCATAGTGGTGCATATTTTTTGGCTTTTTAGAATGGTTTACAGGATTTTGTTTTCAGGAGATAAATGGAAAAGTGTGAGAAAGATAATGTTAGTGACAAATTGTATTTGCTATACTATACTACTGAGCATACTACCATGTCACAATGGTTAGTTATCTTGTCTAGAACCGACATGTTCATTCTTGGCCCATGTAGTTTGCACATTCTTCCTTTGTGCGAGTTTACTCCAGTCCTGATGCTTCTGTTTCCTCAGTGTCCCAAAACTTTGGCCTGGCATGGGTGACTGTGGCAGTATGACTGAGAGTTGCCCATGCTGGACTAGTATTCAGCCCAGAGTTGGCTCCCACGGCATTGTAATGGAGAAAAGAAATTAACAAAAAAAAAAAAAAAGAAATATTTCTATGTTTATTATGTTTACTCAGAAATGTACATTCCAATTACTTGGGAAAAAGTAAGTGTGTTGTAAAGGAAATGAAAGGCATCTTTGTAAGACATAGTGCCAAATAAACAATGACACCGTCTCTTCATATTTCAAAAGAAATAATATTTTCTTAACTGTTCTCTTTAGTAGTTGCTTGAATTAATTAGGCAGAAGTGTTTATATATTTCTTCCAAAAGGGCTTTTCTGATATTATTTTCCTTGATAATGCTTGAAATAAGTTAGAAATATGGAAATACTTTTTTTTTCTTTTGTCCTTTTTCCAGTTACTTTAAATAACACCAGAAAATATGCTCTGACAAACCTTTCAGAAAAACATAAACATCTTGATCCCCACTGGAATGATTAAAAATGATCATTAGGGTAGAAAGTTGGCAGTTTTACTTCTTCTTATCTGTTTAAATTAATTTTGAATGCCAAATAAGTTACAACAAAGCAGTCTGTTCAAATTTCAAATAATCTTTATACACAAATAAATAAATAAATTACTTATAACAGCAAAAATGAAGTATATATGGAGGATGGAAGAGTTTCACAAAACTGTGTATGCTATTTTTAGTCATCTTTGTACTGTACAATGTTTCATTTTAACATGGGCTATAATCAGGATTATTATATTCATTGTAAATAATATCAGACTAAATAATGCTGAATTGTGCTTAGTTCTGTTTGCAGAAGGAAAAGCAAGCTTATTATTTTAATTATTTTCAAAAAGTTCAATGCTCACTAATGACCAACACTAACGTGTACATTTGCATCATACAGCATATGTTTTATTATTTAGCCATGCTTTATGGGAGCTGGGTTCATGTTCTGTGACCGGTTCTTGTCCCTTGTCCCCATATACTCCCCATATCTATGTGGATGGGTGGCACAGAGGTGTAGTGGTAGTGCTGCTGCCTCACAGTAAGTAGATCTGGGTTTGTAATTCCTGCGTGGAGTTTGTATGTTCTCCCCATGTCTGCATGGGTTAACACCCATTGTTCAAAGACGTGCAGGTTGGGGGAACTGGCGACTCTAAATTGGCCCTAGAGTGTGTTTTCTGAGTGTGTGTGTTTGTTCACCCTGTGATGGAGTGGTGCCCTCTCCAGGGTTGGTTCCTACCTTGCAACCTCTGGTTTCTGGGATAGGGTATAGTATCCCTCATGTCCCTATTCTGGTTTAAGCAGGTTAGAAAATGATGCGACACATCTATTTGTGTCTTCTGCCCACATCCCCAGAGACATTCATGTACATTTCACTGTTTATAAATTCACTCCTCTGGGTTGGATTAACAGGTCCTGGAATAGACTGGCGCCCTGTCCAAACTCTTTCCTCTTTTGCTCCCAGTGTTAATGGGAAAGGCCCTGGCTTTCCATGACCCAGAATTAGATTAAGCAGATTTGAAAATATATGTAGTTATACAGTATATATTTAAATTATTTAAACTTAATTACAGATACACTACAGCAAACAGAACATTTAGTATTATAATGTTAAGTAAAAAGTAATGATGTGCATTTCTTATAAGCGTTTAAAAAATAAATTTAAACTGGTTTTATTTTGTTGCCCTGAGTTTTAAGATACTCAACATATATAAATAATTAAAACATAAAATTAAGTTGGAAAAATATATTATTTGCATATATTGTAGAAGGAAAATCATTAATGGTCATAATATGTATAATACTGCATACTGTTAATACTCTAAAGATGCACCATTAAGTGCCCACGTTTAGCAGCACAATAGAACCCTACTGTTTTCATTTTTAATTGTCTTCGGTTTAGTATAATTAGTACCTATGAAAATCTCATCTCCATGTAAGATTTTTGGAAGTATAGACTTCTTAAAGTTTCATAAGAATACAGACTATTAGCAGTTTGTAAAGTACATTAATTCTAATTAACGAACCCACCACCTAATTAGCTAATCTCAGTGTTCTTTCCCAGTGGCTTCCTATTGAATTGTTTGTGCCAGGACTGACTTTGCCTTTTCTGAAGCCTACGTTCACATGATACGTCTTGCTAGCAATACTCTACTTCCAATACAGTACTAAATATCAGTTTGTCAGGCACTGTTAGCATGCTATGCTGCTTTTACATTTTTGAAAGTTCCAGATATTTCAGGTTTGCTTTGCTTGATGATTCTGAACTTTGGATATTTTACCTCCTTCTCCTAATATATGCTTGCTTTTGACCAGACACTCCATTCTGTTTGCACACACTTCCAGCAAAATGCACCCGTTTACAATCTCATCTGAACTCTTGGCTTCTGATTTATTCATAGCTTCTGCCTTAACTGTGTATTGAGACTCACTATGAAATGTGCTTCACATGGCTAGTGTGGATACAGAGCCTCCAGGGTAAGCAGCCTTAAAGTAAAAGATCCTATTTTTCCGTAGATGGTAACTAAAATGTTACCTGCACCTCTGAGATTCATTTTCAACCACAAGTGGAACACAATATCTATTAGAATCCATCCATCCATCCATCCATCCATCCTCTTCCGCTTATCCGAGGTCGGGTCGCGGGGGCAGCAGCTTGAGCAGAGATACCCAGACTTCTCTCTCCCTGGCCACTTCTTCTAGCTCTTCTGGGGGAATCCCAAGGCATTCCCAGGCCAGCCGAGAGACATAGTCCCTTCAGCGTGTCCTGGGTCTTCCCCGGGGCCTCCTCCTGGTTAGATGTGTCCGGAACACCTCACCAGGGAGGCGTCCAGGAGGCATCCTGATCAGATGCCCAAGCCACCTCATCTGACTCCTCTCGATGTGGAGGAGCAGCGGCTCTACTCTGAGCCCCTCCCGGATGACTGAGCTTCTCACCCTATCTTTAAAGAAAGCCCAGACACCCTGCGGAGGAAACTCATTTCAGCCACTTGTATTTGCGATCTCGTTTTTTCGGTCACTACCCATAGCTCATGACCATAGGTGAGGGTAGGAACATAGATCAACTGGTAAATTGAGAGCTTTGCCTTGCGGCTCAGCTCCTTTTCACCACAACAGACTGATGCAGAGCCCGCATCACACGCACCGATCCGCCTGTCGATCTCACGCTCCATTCTTCCCTCACTCATGAACAAGATCCCAAGATACATGAACTCCTCCACTTGGGGCAGGATCTTGCTCCCAACCCTGAAAGGGCACTCTACCCTTTTCCAGCTGAGGACCATGGTCTTGGATTTGGAGGTGCTGATTCCCATCCCAGCCACTTCACACTCAGCTGCGAACCGATCCAGAAAGAGCTGAAGATCACGGCCTGATGAAGCAAACAGGACAACATCCATCCATCCATCCATTTTCCAACCCGCTGAATCCGAACACAGGGTCACGGGGGTCTGCTGGAGCCAATCCCAGCCAACACAGGGCACAAGGCAGGAACCAATCCCAGGCAGGGTGCCAACCCACCGCAGGACATACACAAACACACCCACACACCAAGCACACACTAGGGCCAATTTAGAATCGCCAGTTCACCTAACCAGCATGTCTTTGGACTGTGGGAGGAAACCCACGCAGACACGGGGAGAACATGCAAATTCCACGCAGGGAGGACCCGGGAAGCGAATCCAGGTCCCCAGGTCTCCCAACTGCGAGGCAGCAGCGCTACCCACTGTGCCACCGTGCCGCCCAAAACAGGACAACTTCATATGCAAAAATCAGTGACCCAATCCTGAGTCCACCAAGCCAGACCCCCTCAACGCCCTGGCTGCGTCTAGAAATTCTGTCCATAAAAGTTATGAACAGAATTGTTGACAAAGCGCAGCCCTGGTGGAGTCCAACTCTCACTGGAAACGGGTTCGATTTACTGCCGGCAATGTGGACCAAACTCTGACAATGATCGTACAGGGACCGAACAGCCCTTATCAGGGGGTCTGGTACCCCATACTCTCGGAGTACCCCCCACAGGATTCCCCAAGGGACACGGTTGAATGCCTTTTCCAAGTCCACAAAACACATGTAGACTGGTTGGGCAAACTCCCATGCACCCTCCAGGACCCTGCTAAGGGTGTAGAGCTGGTCCACTGTTCCACTACCAGGATGAAAACCACACTGTTCCTCCTGAATCCGAGGTTCGACTATCCGATGGACCCTCCTCTCCAGGACCCCTGAATAGACTTTTCCAGGGAGTCTGAGGAGTGTGATCCCTCTGTAGTTGGAACACACCCTTCGGTCCCCTTTCTTAAAGAGGGGGACCACCACCCCGGTCTGCCAATCCAGGGGCACTGTCCCTGATGTCCATGTGATGTTGCAGAGGCGTGTCAACCAAGAAAGTCCTATAACATCCAGAGCCTTGAGGAACTCCGGGCGTATCTCATCCACCCCCAGGGCCCTGCCACCAAGGAGTTTTTTGACTACCTCGGTGACCTCAGTCCCAGAGATGGGGGAGCCCACCTCCGCGTCCCCAGGTTCTGCTTCCTCATTGGAAGGCATGTTAGAGGGAGTGAGGAGGTCTTCGAAGTACTCCCTCACCGACCCACAATGTCCCAAGTCGAGGTCAGAAGCGCACCATCCCTACCATATACAGCGTTGACACTTCACTGCTTCCCCCTCCTGAGATGCCAGATGGTGGACCACAATCTCCTCGAAGCCGTCCGAAAATCGTTCTCCATGGCCTCCCCAAACTCCTCCTACGCCCAAGTTTTTGCCTCAGCAACCACCAAAGCCGCATTCTGCTTGGCCTGCTGGTACCTATCAGCTGCTTCCAGATTCCCACAGGACAAAAGGGTCCTGTAGGACTGCTTCTTCAGCTTGACGGCATCCCTTACCGCCAGTATCCACCAATGGGTTCGGGGATTGCCGTAACGACAGGCACCGACCACCTTACGGCCACAGCTCTGGTCAGCCGCCCCAACAATAGAGGCACGGAACATGGCTCATTCGGACTCAATGTCCCCCACCTCCCTCGGGATGTGGTCGAAGTTCTGCCGGAGGTGGGAGTTGAAGCTACTTCTGACAGGGGACTCTGCCAGATGTCCCCAGCAGACCCTCACAACATGTTTGGGCCTACCAGGCCTGACTGGCATCCTCCCCCACCATCGAAGCCTACTCACCACCAGGTGATGATCAGTTGACAGCTCCGCCCCTTTCTTCACCCGAGTATCCAAGACATGTGGCCGCAGGTCCGACAACACGACCACAAAGTTGATCATCGAAATGAGGCCTAGGGTGTCCTGGTGCCAAGTGCACATATGAACACCCCTATGCTTGAACATGGTGTTCGTTATGGACAATCTGTGATGAGCACAGAAGTCCAATAACAAAACACTGCTCAGGTTCAGATTGGGGGGGGGCATTCCTCCCAATCACGCCCTTCCAGGTCTCACTGTCATTGCCCACGTGAGCATAGAACGAGGGAGTCCCCAGATGATATGCCCTCTAGCACCCCCTCCAGGGACTCCAAAAAGGGTGGGTACTCCAAACTGCTGTTCGGCGCCTACTCACAAACAACAGTTAGGACCCGTCCCCCCACCCGAAGGTGGAGGGAGGCTACCCTCTCATCCACCGGGGTAAACCCCAATGAACAGGCTCCAAGTCTGGGGGCAATAAGTATGCCCACATCCGCTCTACGCCTCTCACCGGGGGCAACTCCAGAGTGGTAGAGAGTCCAGCCCCTCTCAAGGAGATTGGTTCCAGAGTCCAAGCTGTGCGTCGACGTGAGTCCGACTATATCTAGCCGGAACCTCTCGACCTCACTCACTAGCTCAGGCTCCTTCCCCTTCAGTGAGGTGACATTCCACGTCCCAAGAGCCAGCTTCTGTAGCTGAGGATCAGACCGCCAAGGTCCCTGCCTTCGGCCACCACCCAACTCACACTGCACCCAACCTCCTTGGCCCCTCCCATAGGTGGGGGGACCCACGTTGCCTCTTCGGGCTGTGCCCAGCCGAGCCCCATGGGTGCAAGCCCGGCCACCAAGCGCTCGTCATCGCCTATCTATTAGAAGATCATCTGAAATATGCATATATCTGATGTTGCCATTTGAGACTTGTTTTAAACCTTACCAACAGAGACTCATTGAAATGAAAACTTTCTTGTGCCACAACCAACATGGAAATACGCATTTACACCATGCTAACATCAAGTACTGACACCATATTGTAAAACTTTTCTGTCACACACTTCACAAGTTGTTCTGCTTCAAGAGTTGAGCCCAAAATTGCTCCATTCCTGACCCTACATGCCCAGGAAGTCTATTATCATTTTATTTCAGTAATAACTAATGTTTTTATTTTACTTGATATCCTGAAGACCAAAATCTTCCAGTCAGTTTTGCTTTTAAAATCTCATCCATCCATCCATTTTCCCACCCGCTGAATCCGAACACAGGGTCACGGGGGTCTGCTGGAGCCAATCCCGGCCAACACAGGGCACAAGGCAGGAACCAATCCTGGGCAGGGTGCCAACCCACCGCAGGACTTTTAAAATCTCATGATAGAAAAAAGAGAAAAATGATTAGCTGACATACTGTATCACTTGGAGTGAATGTAAGTGCTGTTAACATTAAAAATAAAGCTTGGGACGACATGTTCTGCATCATTTGTTTGTATGTTATCTATTTTTTCTCAGAATGCTCAGAATACATAGTGTTGTAATAATTCATTTGCTCTTAAATGTCTCTTATTAAGCAGCATGGTATCCAATGAATCACCAAAAATATTGACATCTCCACTGCAAGAAGTGCTGAACATAATCACAAACAAAATTTGTCAAAAAGATTTCGAAAAGTATTTGCTGCATAGCACGTTTATTTCAGCTCTGTCCCTGTTAGCACCAGCAGGCAAGTTTAAAAACAGGGAAATAAAAATATATAACAGAAATAGAAAATATTTCAATAAGAGTGGCAGTCATTTTTAATCAACTGAACATAATGTAACACTTCATAAAGTACAAATGTATTATAACACAAACAGGAAATCTATAAGTATATAATGGTTTTGAACGTGTACATTACACAATTTAAAAGACAGTTTTAGAAATGTTACTGGCATTATTCAGACATAAAAGTTGTCACTAGTTTGGGGATATTTACTTCATACTTAAAGCATTGTTGACGTTCAGTAGTCATGAGTTGGGTGAAGTGCACTTGGCATCTAATGAAAATTAAATGGAATAACATACTTCAGAATGATCTACAAAGCGCATTTTTTTAATTTGACAAGAGTATACATTTATATGCAAAAGTATATTGTGATTTTAGCATCCAAAAATAAATATATAGTTTGTGTCACTGATAAGAGGCCCTCAGCTTGTCAAGTGTGTCAAGAAATGCTACGGGAACTTCTTTTTCTAGTTATGGCAATACACCTTTATAATGCTGCACTGTAACTGTGATTGCTCTTTTATTGTTTAGCCAAGTCAGGCGTTTTCTTTCTTTTTAGTAAACTTAGTGTGTATTTTTGAGGGCTTATTGTTGTTTGATATAGTATTTATTTATTTATTGACCTTCTGTTTAAAAGTTTAATTTTCTCCTATGAATAAATAGTATGCTATCTATCTATCTATCTATCTATCTATCTATCTATCTATCTATCTATCTATCTATCTATCTATCTATCTATCTATCTATCTATCTATCTATCTATCTATCTATCTATCTATCTATCTATCTATCTATCGCATAATCATAATGCATTACCAAGCAGCCATTTCTTAAAAACACCACCTATTGCCAACTGTTTCACAAACCGGGAAGATGCAGTGACAGACTCAAAGTTAGAGTAAGACAGAGGTACAGTATACTGTATATCCAATAGGTGTGGCAGGTTGTGTCACTAAGCCATTAGTAATAAGCACGGTTTTCAATTTTATCACAATGTATAGCCTGTGAAATATTGTAAATAGTAACAAGGCACTTACAGGGAGTTTAAACAGGACGGTGTGGAACAGTGGTGCACTGTAAATGTCTCTGTACTGGCACAAGGACATGCTTTGGTGGAGATTCACTCAGAGCATCCATGGTACTTGGAGGCCTACAAGCATGTCTCTGGGGTTACAGGGAATGACAACCCTTGCAGCTGTCTGCCATTGGGAGCGTTGCTGTGGGAGTAGTTGCTGGCAAAGAGAAAGGTTAAGAAGAAGTTTAAAATTACAGCAGAGAGTGGGCAGGGGATCCCCCCACACAGACTGAAATGTGTGGTCAAGACTGAATGTACAGTTATAGAGATTTCCTTACCTGAGAAACAAGCATATCACATATATCACGTCACAATGTGAACTCCATAATTAGAGAATTCTAATGAACATTTTATTGGATTGGTCAAACCCTTCAGGGATATAAAATGCTCAAGCAGACACTTGAGGTCACCATTTTGCATGTTGATCAACTGTTTGTAGGGAAGAGAGTGCAGTGCAGAACAACAAGCACATCTTTTTAGGGTGTAGTTGCATGTATGTAAAGAGTATTCATTATTGTAATTTTTGCATTTTTGTCGTGCCATTGCTTGTTGGACTGTTTTGAAAGAATAGCACAACACAGAGAATTGTGTCAAGAAATGCTACTGGGGTTTTTCTTACTTAAAACAATGCCTCACTGTGACTGTAACTGGTCTTTTTATCTTTAGTCATTTTCTTTCTCTTTAGTAACCTTGTGTGTATTTATGAGGGGTTGTAGTTGTTTGTTATAGCATTTATTTATTTATTTTGCTTCTGTTAAAAAGCTGAATTTTCTGCCCTGGGACTAATATCTATCTATCTATCTATCTATCTATCTATCTATCTATCTATCTATCTATCTATCTATCATGCCATCCTAAATGACTCATCTATATAGTATTCAGTTTTGACAGTTTAATAATAATAATACTGTAATAATAAAAATAATATTATAACATTTAATTTAATAACATTTTATTTAATTGTGCCTTTGAAGACACTGCCATCCTAAATGACTCATCTATATAGTATTCAGTTTTGACAGTTTAATAATAATAATACTGTAATAATAAAAATAATATTATAACATTTAATTTAATAACATTTTATTTAATTGTGCCTTTCAAGACACTGAAGGTTAAATCATAAAAAGTACAATTTAGTAAACATGCTGTGTAAATAAATTAATTAAATAACACAAATATTAAAAATACAATAAAACAACAAGTAGTCAGATAAATTTAGAAGCATAAAATCTTTGGCAATAAGAAGGCAATTTCGATGAGATGAGTTTTGAGATGTCTTTTAAATAAAGAAACAGAATTAAGAGTGCAGATATAATGAAGGAGGGAGTTTCAAAGCCAAGGAGCAACATAGCTAGAAGGCCTACCTCAAACAGAAGACAGGCAGACTTAAGGGACAACAAGAAAGCCAGAAGCAGAAAAGCACAGTGAGCAGACTGGTGTATAATCTTTAAGAAGATTTTTTAAATAAGTGGGGGCCAGATCAAGAAGTGCTTTGTAAGTGATAATGATGCTTAACCGGATGTTTGTATAGAACAGGTGCAATGTGAATATGAGGCTTAGTTTGACTTAATAAGAGGGCAGCGGAACTTTGAACTGCAGCTTGTTTACAAGTTTAGTCAGGGTACAAGACAATAAAGCATTACAATAGTCGAGACTTGAGGTGATGAATGCATGAAGTCACTCTTCAAGTAGGAAAGTGAAGGATGAAGTCTTGAAATATTATGAAGGTGATAAAAAGCAGCATGGGATGTAGTGTTAATATGAGATTGAAAAGACAGAGTGCTGTCAAAAATAACACCAATACTCTTGACTTGAGAGAGTAAATAGAGAATAGGGGTGTCATCGATACAGCTGTTAACGTTTCCAAGTTTTGAAAGGGTGGCTTTTCAGCTCACAAGAAAAATTTCATGCTTGGCAATGTTAAGCTATTAAAATGATACACCATCCAGATTTTAATATCATGGAGGCAACTAACCCAAGAGGACAGAGAACAACTCTGAGAACATGTCAGTCATTTTCTAACCCAATTAGTCCTAAACATGGTTGCAGGGGTTGCCATAGCCTATCCAAGCTAGCAAAAGGGTTCAAGGCAGGAATAAACTCTGGACAGAACACCAGCCCATCCCGGGGCGAACACACATGCACCACCCATACACTATGGCCAATTTAGTATCGTTAATCCACTTAAAAAGCACCTGGAGGAAACCCAAGCAGACACGGGAAACACATGCAAATTCCACACAGGGAGGACCAGAGATGTGAACCTTGGTCTCCTTATTTTGAGGCAGTCTCCCAAATCTGAGATGGTTTATTAAAAATAGAAATCATTAATGGGTCTCCCTGTTCTTTAATGACTAAGGAAGCAAAGAGATCCCCCACACCCAGTCCATTTAGTTTTGCAACCTATTTGTCCTCTGTTAGGAATGGTAAGGTGGGCTTCAGAAATTTTGTTACGATAGAAAATTGAAGTAATAATCTCACGTCAGGTACTTATTCAGACATGAAAGCATCTCCCTTCCCCTATCTATCCAAAGTCAACAGAAAAAGCGAGTCACTTCTACTCCAGGCAGTAAGAATCTAGTAAATACAATAGACATAATTCTGTACAAAACATCAGGAAAAGGTCACAAAGGATTACTTATATTATTACTTCATTTTCCGTTCACTCAAAACATCAAGTTACAAGATAAATGGAACAATACAACTACAATACAATCTCTTAATTCTTGGACAGTTGCCGGTTTAATATTTACTTTGCCCAATAATACATTTCTCCATACTATTATTAGCATGCATCAGTCAAATGCGTACATTAATTATTATTTAATTCATTCATATATACATATTCATAGTGGCAGGGATGATGATCAGCACCTCCAGGATCTCCCTGAGAGACAGGGTGAGAAGCTGTATATGTTGAGAGTAGAGCCACTGACCCCCTCTTAAACGGTGATACAACTGGAAACAAATAGTTTTTTTTTGTACCTCTTCTTTGCTCGATCAGCTGCTGGCTTGCTGCTGCTGCTGTGCCGCGTGATCTACATCTCGCAAGGCGCACTTCTGTCATATCACCTATGTCCATATATTCGATTTATTTTTGCTTTTTACCTTTTCATCAGTATCACATTGAATTTTGATTCCATGTTTGGAATTACATTATGACAACTCAACGTATAACTGCCTGTGAGTGAATATCATTTCTTTCTCTCTACAAGCAATGTGTCTAGCAATAGCATTCACACAAATGAGAAATGATTGAACTGTGAGCATGCTTGAAATTTTCTCTTGTGGGATTTCACTTTCACAAACAACAAATCTTTTAATTCTCACTGATACGCTTCTTCATTGGGAAGAAACACTACTTTTTTTTCCCCCGATAGCAACACGAATTATACGATCTACAAGCCTCCAACTTAAAGTTTAAATCTGAACGATATACTTGATCTCTTTTTGCTGTTCTGTTATTTCACAGAGTAATAATTTCCATTTGTTTACGCTAACGCGATCTTTACTATCCTTTTTTGAGACTTTCGAATTTTTGTACTTCCATTATCTCTAACCTGCTCTGCATGTGTACTGTGCCAACGTTTTTGAATTCTTTATGACATTTTACTTTGTCATCTATTCTTTGTTTTATTTCTGGCCCCGGGTGTGGTTAAATCTCTTGGCACAAAGACTTGGCACAAAGTGACTCTCTGAGAAAATCACATCTCGTCTCCTTCCAACCTTCCAAGATTTTTTTTATACTAGAGAGATTTATGTTGCTACATCACACACCCAGATATTAACTTACCAAGTGAATTGGAAGTGATCCCTTTGCAACTGTTTGCTGATTCTTTAGGTCTTCACTCATGCGCTTTCTTTTCAAAGAACCTTAAACCTGCTGAATTGAATTACTGTTTTGGTAAAAGAGAACTATTAGAGATAAAATCAACCCTTGAAGAACAAAGGCATTAGTAACAACAATAACAAACATCCCTGCATCATTTACACAGACGATAAAAGTAAGTTGCACTTAAAAACTGCAAAATATTTGCGAGCTCATAGGGCTTTGTTTTAAAGTAACTTTGTAATTTCTTGCTGAGCTGCAAAAAAAAAATCAAAGATGGGTGCCTTATCTAAATGGTTCAGCGATGAAGATCAAAACTCCATCAGGTGCAACAAAATGAACTATTAATATTTCACCACCCCAAACCCCATCAATGTCCATGATGTGTTTATTATTTGCTACTGAGTCAGTTTGTTGTGAGGGTTTAGAAAGGGAACATGATTATTTTTAGTCAGGCCATGTAGGGGTCATGGGACTCACAGAATTAATTAAATAATATTTTTGGTGCCCTTAAATGAATAAAAATATCAGAGAATATATTGTACCCTTTGACACCTGAAATCGAAATCAGTCCTCTACTACAGTTTCTTTTGGGTTATTTCAGTCCTTACCCTTTCCTAGCTGGTCTTGGGAGGACATTTCAATGAATTTCATATAAGATTTACTCACTTCACATGGTTTTATTGGTTCTATTGAAAAAAGACCCCAGAGATAAGGAATTTTTACTACCATATTCTTACAGGATTTGTCTGCTTACGTTCCCAGAATCAATAGGTTCAAATCAACTATCACAAATTATATCAAATTCTTTTGTGCCAAGATGGGTGTTTTACAGTGGCCGAGAAGTGCAAAGAGGCTGTGAGCTTATAACAGAATATAGATGCTGAATATGGTTAAGTGGGTGGCAACAATTCAAAGACAGAGTTGTGACCTAAGAGAAGAGGTCTATTTAAAATTCATAAGGAATGAAAACTTTAAAAAAGCAGACGATTTTAATAAACATAGTTGAGCTGCATTTAGAAATTCATACCAGAAATTACATCAAACATAAATTACTAAACCTGAACACTATACTTCCTTAGAAGGCAGGCGTCCTTCAACATCTGCAATAAGATGCTGCAGATGTTCTATCAGACGGTTGTGGCGAGCGCCCTCTTCTATGTGGAGGTGTTCTGGGGAGGCAGCATAAAGAAGAGGGACACCTCACGCCTGGACAAACTGGTGAGGAAGGCAGGCTCTGTTGTAGGCACGGAGCTGGACAGTCTGACATCTGTGGTGGAGCGACGGGCGCTGAGCAGGCTCCTGTCAATCATGGAGAATCCACCGCATCCACTGAACAGGATCATCTCCAGACAGAGGAGCAGCTTCAGCGACAGACTGCTGTCAATGTCCTGCTCCACTGACAGACTGAGGAGATCGTTCCTCCCCCACACTATGCGACTCTTCAATTCCATGGGGGGGTAAACGGTAACATTATGCAATGTTATTGACTGTTATACCTGCCTCGCACTCCTCACCTTGCATTTTTTAACTTGCACTGCATTTTTATCACTCTTTAATTAATATTGCTTTTATCAGTATGATGCTGCTGGAGTATGTGAATTTCCCTTTGGAGATTAATAAAGTATCTATCTATCTATCTATCTATCTATCTATCTATCTATCTATCTATCTATCTATCTATCTATCTATCTATCTATCTATCTATCTATCTATCTATCTATCTATCTATCTAAACAGCGAATGCTTTTACACTAGCAAAATAAGGAAATAAAGATGCATGTCCGTTATGTTCCAATTTAAGGTGTTTTACATTCCCTGTTGATTCAATAGTTTGGACAAACAAGAAGGACTGCACATGACACATGTTACATTGTCTAGTTTTTATTGCTGCTGCCCAATTATTTGCATACAGAGATGTGACATGGTCTATTTTTAAAGTGGTGTGCATGTTTATATATAGTTGATATATATATACATACAGTATATATATATATATGTCAACTTATATATTTGGATAAATATTTAGACTGTGGTCAATACACATATCAATATAATACAGAAACATAAATAGCTAAAGAACCAGTAACACTGTACTTCTGGTCACGCAGAATATTATGCCTATAATATTTCAGTTTTGTGCCAAACTGTGCAACATACTGAGGCTTTTTTCACAGTAGTTGTAGGCTTGTGATAAGTGGCACAATTCCCAGTGATTTTTTTATTATTAAACTCTCCATATTGCCAATTAATATATTTTGAAAATTGTTTATAAAGTAGTCTGTTTAAGAGTAGAAAATTAAAAGTGTTCAGGTTTTTAAACAAAACTCATACTACACCGTGCACTTTTCATTAACTTAATATAAACACGAGCATTACAAATATAAAACGTCACATCTGCCTCAAATGATTGGGCAGGTGCAATAAAACTAGAAAGTGTAACATTTCTGCTTGTGTCGGGTGTGATCCTTCTTGTTAGAAAAAGCATTATTTTTCCGCTGGTTGTCCAAAGTGCAGAATTGGCAAGCTCTGTCAGTGATAAGATATTCTATAGTTTTATTTGCCTTCCAGATATTAATCATGTTTATTTGCAGTTAATTTCATGGAAATCAAAGAAGGAAACTATGAGATGTTTGTTATCAGTGAAAATGTACATACTTATTTTGATTTCAAGCCCCAAACATGTCATTTTCAAAGGAAATGTATTTATTACAATGTGTGATTGTTTTAAAGTACGGTAATATCAGAGTAAAAATGAGCATGCAGTTGTACAAACGAAAAAAAATGTTTGTCAATTGGAAGCACAGGGTTGCCACCAGTTTTAAGGTAATGCTTAAGGTCTTGTTCTCTACCCCGATATCTAAGTTTTCTACAGAAGATATCTGACTTTTCACATGTCCCACCTCAAACCTGTCCATTCAAATTTTCTGTCTAGGAAAGTTCCCTAACTGCCGCCAATAGAAGTAGATGGTGATTTAGAATACAAAGTATAGACAAATTTGGACTCTACTGTAGATGGCAGGGTTTGCAGTTACATTATTTAGTCTGTTTAGGGTTTTGGTCCTTAGGACAGATTCTGAGCTCCTGTATGTGACATTCATGCACCTCCTTTGTGTTGTCATCGTTACTTACCACAGAAGCCAGATAGGAGTGTTACAAACCCCCACATTAGGAGGTGGGCTTAGTCATGGTTTTCCAGGTTTCCACTGAATTATTTTTATATTTTGTTTATGTCTTCTTATATTTTATCTTGGTCAACACCATTTTGTTAACTGTTACTATGTGATGTTGTCAGCCGGATGACTGGCATCAATGTGACAGCTAACATTTCAAACCAATCAGAAGAACACATGTGATGGCAATTTATTTGTTAGTTATAATTACAAAATAAATTCTTAGTATCAGTTAGGATCTTAGTTAATGAAGTCAGTCAGTCATTTCCCAACCTGCTATATCCTAACACAGGGTTACAGGGGTCTGCTGGAGCCAATCTCAGCCAACACAGGGCGCAAGGCAGGAACAAATCACCGCCCACCACAGGACACACACACACACACACACACACACACACACCCACACACCAAGCACACACTAGGGACAATTTAGGAATGCCAATGTATCTAACCTGCACGTCTTTGGACTGTGGGAGGAAACCAGAGCACCCGGAGCAAACCCACGCAGACACAGGTACTACAGGTATTTTTGACTTCTCAAATTGCCTCCGCTCATTAATAAAATGTCCACCTTCTGAACCGTTACTTTTTGTGCATTTTGAATATTTCTGCCTTAGCCACAATAATAATCTGTGTTGCTCATAAAGCACTTGGTTTCTCTTTATTATGCTTTAAAATTACTTGGAATTACTTGGAAATATTTTTCATTCAAAAATATTTGTTATCACAATTAGGCAACTCATATTTGTTAATTTCCCGTGACCCTGCTCAGGATTAAGCAGGCTTTGAAAATGGTATGGTATGGTTTATTTGTTAATGTGAATTTCCGGACAATAATGGATTATTAAATATTTCTATGATTTTTACTCATTTATTGTTTTGTCACGTACAAAAGAAATTTTAGTTGCAGGGAACATTAACTTATATGCAACATATGTACTTTGTCAATATGTCTGGAATGTAATTTGAAAAGCATTGATATAAAGTACAGATACTCAAATATTGCTATTTCGCACATATGAACTCATGTTCTTATTTTCAGTCCCTTCTTTTATAGGACTTTTAAATTGAAGCCACCATATGGCATTTCATTGATGAGGTACAATGTAATTAGTACTCGTACCCAACAACTCCAGAGTCTTGAAAGCCAGACGACCAATTTTGGTATGGAATTTATACATTCTACATGTGTCTGTGTGGTTCTTTCTCTGTTTACTCCAGTGTTCCTCCCAAACACAAGACACGTGCATGTAGAGTTTAACTAATGTCTTATGGGTGAATTTACACACCCCCAGGGTGGACTATTGCAGCATCCATGGTGGTTTCTGTCTTCTGCTGGCTTGGGCTTCCTATCATCCAACCATTAGCAAGCTTTAGTAGGATAATGAATGGATAGGTGGGATAAAATGTTCACAGATGCTGAAGGTCACACAATGAGATACTGTTTGAAGAATGTGTTTAACCGTATTCTATATTCTTGTTATTCTCTTTTTAATAAATGAACAGTGTAGGCTGATTAAGCAGTCCTGTGAAACAGATTTTTATTTCATAGAGAGAGCTCATCACTATCACATTATTAAATTCCATTGCTCTCCAGAAGACGTGCTGTAGTTACTTCTTTCTTTATTTGAACAAATCCCATGGAGCCCTTTTTCTCCATGGTTCATTATGTATGATTGCAGGAGGGCAAGGTGAAATTCATTTATAGAATCTTTAAAGTTAACTAGTTTGATAAAGAGAAAAAGGTTAGTTCAAAAAGGACAATTATTTTATGGAAATATAATAGTATGTTGATCAACTGAAAAAACACAGAAACATATCCATTCCTTTATATGCCTGAATTGTCAATTCATTGGATGTGTACTTTTATTTTACTACCTGACAAACTGTTAACGTTGTAACTGTTACATGGCATAAACT
The DNA here is from genome assembly GCF_900747795.2 of Erpetoichthys calabaricus. Classification (NCBI taxonomy): domain Eukaryota; kingdom Metazoa; phylum Chordata; class Cladistia; order Polypteriformes; family Polypteridae; genus Erpetoichthys; species Erpetoichthys calabaricus. The sequence goes on from NC_041400.2 coordinate 155,171,421, forward strand.
AATAATATACAGTTTAGGTTTAGGTTTAGGTTTCTTTATTTAGTCATGTTTACACAGGAAAACATGAAATTTGCCTTCTCAGTTGCATCTAATAACAGGTAACAGGCAGAATGAAATAAAACAAACAAATAGAAATAAGAAAGGTTAAGGTAAGGCAGTTAGATAAAACATATTTACACCAAAAAAAAAAAAAAAGGTAACAGAATATATATCAAAACCTTAAACATTATCTCCGATATTTCTTATTGAAAAGTCGTATGGCACTAGGAAGAAAGGAGTTTCTGGAGCAATTTGTGTGGGTTTTCAAAGCAACTATCCTTCCTGATTTACTGAAGTTTAGTTCTACATGTAATGGATGTCTGTCATCAGTTGAGATGATTTCCAGTTTCTTTAGCATTGCCCTCTGACACACACTAGTCAAATCATCTACATCACCCCCAATAACTTTAGCTGCATACTTCGTAATCTGCTGGAGCTTTTTTGAGTTTTGGTTTGTCAGACTATTAAACCAGGCAATGAAACTGAAAGTGATCACAGACTGGATCATACTGCGATAGAAGGACAACATGAGGTCCTTGGTATACAGTAGTTTTAAGAACAATATTATATCAAATAAACAGGGTTTTAACAAATGAAACACATGTTTAGGTTTCACTAAATAAACCTTATTTTATAATAAAAAATCTCTGTTCACATGATCTGAGTGACCATTTTTCCTAATATACAGTAAATACAGACTAGAAACATATTAAGATTTTCAACTCGTTTAAACGTTTCTGGAATATCCAGACTAAGTCATTTATACATCCTTTCGTTAAGAAGCTTTTGTTATTCTGTAAGTGCTATACATGACTTCTTTTTCTTTTTAGCATCTTTTGTTTTTATGCTTCTGTTTTTTTAAAGGGCAGGCACCCATGCTGATTAAACAGAGACAGGGGTTCAATTAAGCTCGAGCAAGCTCGAGACTGAGCTGCCATTTAGTTTTCCTTTTCTGTGTGATGGTAGACCCTGTTATATTTCCTTGCTCCATTTGCTGTATTCTTTGTTAGCCGCAAAATTTTGTTTTTATTTTTACATGCTTGCAATTTAGAAGCTATAATATCATTGCATAAATATTGCATCAGACTCTTACCCGCCTTGTTTGTGGCTGACTAAATTGAGATGCTGTTTATTTAATTGTGTTATTAGTTCACCTGTGACATGCATCTAACACAAAAGGCACCAACTAACCTCTTAGGTTCTTTTCTTAATGGGGTATAGGAAGAAATGTCAAAATAAGTTTTGTCATTGTGATCTGTAACCTCTTACATGTCTCACTGTTCTTATTTGTACACTGCATATTCAACTCTAAGGATCTCAATCAGCAAGCTGTTCAGTAACTGGGACTCTCTTTCATTTTCTCTCCTTGCTTCAACCCAGTTTAACGGAATCTTGGAAAGTGAGAGGTTGCCTGAGGAGTGGAGAAGAGGTGTACTGGTGCCGATATTTAAGAATAAGGGGGATGTGCAGGACTGCAGTAACTACAGGGGTATAAAATTGATGAGCCACAGCATGAAGTTATGGGAAAGAGTAGTGGTAGCTAGGTTAAGAAGTGAGGTGATGATTAGTGAGCAGCAGTATAGTTTCATGCCAAGAAAGAGCACCACAGATGCAATGTTTGCTCTGAGGATGTTGATGGAGAAGTATAGAGAAGGCCAGAAGGAGTTGCATTTCGTCTTTGTGGACCTGAAGAAAGCATATGACAGGGTGCCTCGAGAGGAGCTGTGGTATTGTATGAGGAAGTCGGGAGTGGCAGAGTAAGAGTTGTACAAGATATGTACGAGGGAAGTGTGACAGTGGTGAGGTCTGCAGTAGAAGTGATGGATGCATTCAAGGTGGAGGTGGGATTACATCAGGGATTGGCTCTGAGCCCTTTCTTATTTGCAATGGTGATGGACAGGTTGACAGACGAGATTAGACAGGAGTCCCCATGGACTATGATGTTTGCTGATGACATTGTGATCTGTAGCGATAGTAGGGAGCAGGTTGAGATATGCTCTAGAGAGGAGAGCAATGAAAGTCAGTAGGAACAAGACAGAATACATGTGTGTAAATGAGAGGGAGGTCAGTGGAATGGTGAGGATGCAGGGAGTAGAGTTGGCGAAGGTGGATGAATTTAAATACTTGGGATCAACAGTACAGAGTAATGGGGACTGTGGAAGAGAGGTGAAAAAGAGTGCTGGCAGGGTGGAATGGGTGGAGAAGAGTGTCAGGAGTAATTTGTGACAGACGGGTATCAGCAAGAGTGAAAGGAAAGGTCTACAGGACGGTAGTGAGACCAGCTATGTTATATGGGTTGGAGACGGTGGCACTGACCAGAAAGCAGGAGACAGAGCTGGAGGTAGCAGAGTTAAAGATGCTAAGATTTGCACTGGGTGTGACATGGATGGATAGGATTAGAATTGAGTACATTAAAGGGTCAGCTCAAGTTGGACAGTTGGGAAACAAAGTCAGAGAGGCGAGATTGCATTGGTTTGGACATGTGCAGAGGAGAAATGCTGAGTATATTGGGAGAAGGATGTTAAGGATAGAGCTGCCAGGGAAGAGGAAAAGAGGAAGGCCTAAGAGAAGGTCTATGGATGTGGTGAGAGATGACATGCAGGTGATGGGTGTAACAGAACAAGATGCAGAGGACAGAAAGATATGGAAGAAGAATGTCTGCTGTGGCCTTTATTTCCTTTAGGGTCCAAAGCTGGACCATAAATGATCAATCCAGCACTCTGTAATGCTAGTAATCAATAATCGGACAGAAACATTGAGTTTAAGCTTTTATTTAAACATTATAGGATTTGTTTGATTAATGACCAACAGCAGCAAATATCAGCAATACAAAGAATTATATGACCTGGGTGGGTTCATGAAGTCTTCATTCAGTCCCAGATGACATTTTCCAGATTACAGTTCCTTAGAACTACACCAGATTATATATCCTTAATCGAAAATTGAAAAGAAAGCTTTTTGCCGTAAACAGAACTCCTTGAGAAGTATCCATCAGCTAAGCAGTAAGCTCCACTTAAATGTCTGTGATCTCTTCTCAAAACGTCAGAAAGGCAACATAATAACACCAACTGAAATAAAACTATACTAAAAACTTAACTAAGAATCTTTTTGAAGGAAGTTCTAATAAAAGGGAGCTACCCTCAGCCATACTCTCGTCCAAAGTGAGCACCTGGTTTTCTTTCACTAGAAGAGCAGGCAGATTCTCAAAACACAGGAATGTTACTAAGACATTAACAAAGTCAATGGTACTTTCCCATCTGCAAACTCACTGGCTATTCAAACATTCTAAGGTCCTGCTTTGCCTTTCAGCTTCCTCAGAATACACTCCACTCCTGACCAGTTTGACAATTCTTTCAGGCCTTGGCCATTTACTTGAAATATGTCAGTGGAAAATGTAAATGCATCCTCCATACACCATTAGTGTCCTTTCATCTGAAATTCTCTCCTTCCCTAGGTGATCGATACTTAAATTTCTGCCATTTTTCACTTTTATACTTCTACTCTCCCATTTCAAGCTTTGGGTTGTCTACATTTATTTAAATGGTAAACTGCTATACCTCAATATTTTATCTTGTCTGTCCTTTCACAGAAAGTTAACATTTAAAGGACTCGGAAAATCTTAAAAAGAATTTTTTCTCTTACTACGTTCTTGAGTCCTTGAAATCAAACTCTAAACCTTGTGTATTATTTCATACTTGACGTTCCCCTAATCAGCCTAATTCCTGATCCCACATAAACTCAGTGGGCCATTACTGTTAACAAATCTTCCATGTACCCAAGGAATTGTGTTACTTTTCAAGCCACATAAATGTGTGTTGTTCATTTAGGGCAGTGTTTCCCAACCTTGTTCCTGTGGTGGCACACTTTACCTCAAGGCACACCATTATTTTACTAACCACAATCTCATTATATCTCATACCTGTGCTCAACCGTCCAAAGGGGCAGGACTGCTGGAAAAGCCGGAAAAAAACAGAGCTCCAAGATCACCGTTCGCAGACACGGCATGTGATGTGCACTTTTGTGGCCCTTTGCCCACCACTTTCTGCTTCACAAGCAACTGGTACAGTCTTGGTAATCACACACCCAGGCAGATGGATTCTAACAGCCAGGAGACACATCTGAAGTTTTCTAAGTGCTGTGTCTGCAACATAGCAAATGTGGAGCTGCTTTAATGCCTGGTTTTCCAAGTACTCCTGTACACCTCAGACACGTCTCGACCACCTTCAGAGCTTGTCCCTCTTAAGTTCAGACCCAAGTGTGCTAAACTATTATTTCCACAGCACATCTGGGTAGCTCTCATGGCACACCACTGTACCTCAGCACACTGTACATGCTCACTTTTTCCTTTTGCTTAATGCTCAGTTCACTTTCATTGTTTATTATTAAAAAAGAAAAAAAAATAAAGCGGGTCAATTCCAGGTTTAATTATTTTAGATTAATCAATCTTTTAACATAGATATTTAAAATCTTTCTTCTTATTGTATTGTAATAGATTTTACATACATCGTTTGGGATTAGTCAATTAATTAATCAATCATTCATCCATCTTCAAAACCAGCTTCATCCTGAGTAGGGACATTGGGAAGCTGGAGCCTATCCCAGCAAGCATAGGGTATAAGGCAGGAACAATTCCTGAATAGGTTGCCAGTTCATCACAAGCTGAACATACATACACACACTTTCACACAAACACACACACACATGCCAATCCATCTAAATGTGTTTAAATTGTGGGAGAAACCCAAAGTGCCTGCAGGAAACCTGTGTGGTTTAATGACCATTAAAAGCATGAACTGGGTATCAAATAAGTTTGCAATAAATTTAACACAAAAATATATCCATCCATCCATCATCCAACCCATGATATCCTAACTACAGGGTCATGGGGGTCTGCTGGAGCCAATCCCAGGGCACAAGGCAGGAAACAAACCCTGGGCAGGGCACCAGCCCACCGCAGGGCACACACACACACACACACACACCAAGCACAATTTAGGATCACCAATGCAGCTAACCTGCATGTCTTTGGACTGTGGAAGGAAACCGGAGCACCCAGAGGAAACCCACGCAGACACGGGAAGCACATGCAAACTCCACTCAGGAGGACCCGGGAAGCGAACCCGGGTCTCCTAACTGCGAGGCAGCAGCGCTACCACTGTGCCACCCACAAAAATATAAATAAAGGCAAAAAAACTGGTAGTTACCTGGGGAGACTGGAAGCATACTTGACAAATGTTAACAGAAATTATCTAAAAAAAGCACATAAAATAAATCCACAATTTGAGATTACAATACTGTTAGACAAAGTAACAGACATGTGTAAATTCAGACGTGTTCAGCAGAATTTTCGAAGCCTGACTAGACTAGTAGTACAGCATGTAGCTGTAACAACATTATGCTGGGACTACTTGGGACTATTGAACTTCAGAACATTCTGGCAAGAAGAGGCCATTCCACCCAACATTGCTTTCCAATCATATTCTCCTAATTTCTCCAGAATAACATTAAATTCAGTTTTGGAGTTAGGAGGTCAAGCCTACTTCAAGTCCTTCTTATCTTTTTTGGTTTACTCTTTATAAGTATGTAATTTCCTGCACAAAATATGATCTAATAATGGTCTCACATTTGTGGCCCAAAAATATGGGGGAACCCCAAAAAACACCATGTCTGAAATAACTAGGCATCAAGCAGAATCGAACGGCATATCAAATGTGCATATATGTGAAAAGAGGTGATCTGGTTTCATTGATGTCTTCCTAAATGAGCAGTGAGAAATGTGTTATAAAAGTAAAGAGTTATTATTAAGTGGCTTTGCTGCCGGCTCTTATTAATTTAGTTGCTTGCCCAACAGGCCATTGTAGTCTTCTCTCCTTGTCTTTGTTTTGTAGCTTGGTAGCTTCCTTGTGTTTGACTTGTCTGTATCACTTTTCTGTGAAATATGTGCAATATTTTTATGTGTTCTGACCGATATCTTTTTAAGTCTTTTTAAGCTTCAATAAAACAATTCTTTGTTCTGGGATCTGACTATCACTTGTCACTGACACTGAGTTCAAGCTCTGCTCTGGAATTATCTATTTTGAACAAAATATATCCTGGTTATAGCACACACTTCTATTTCTGACAATGATTTTTTGTCTTGTACCTTGGCATGTGACTTCTACCACGTGAATAAAAATAAAATTGGTAAAATGTCTGCCTGCTTGGATTTTGAAACATGTTATTTATTCTAGGGCAAATAACAAATTTGTGTTGTTTTCCAAGGTGAAGCATTTTTCTAAATGTTTTGAACCGGATCATTGGAACTCTATTTGTCCTGCCTTATTTGGAGGAAAAACTTCCTTTGTCCAAAGCAAGGAGTTGCCCATAATTCCAGTTAACATTATTCCTCTGAAAAAGGCTAAGGTTTTTTTCATAAAAACTACCTTTATAAAGGTTATTTTAAGAATTTCCTTTTTAAATTTAAGCAGTTATTCCTTTAATCAAGTTTCTTTAAAACTGTAAAAAGCATCTGTTTATTTTCTTGGTCCCTACTTTAATTATTTTTTCTCTTATTTTTTAATTTTGATTTTTTGAGCCCTTATTTTTTAACCAGATCAGGATTCTACGAAAATTACTAATTAAGTGAGTACTCTCTTCATAAAATATTATTTTTATATGTGCACATTCTGTTATTTATTTTAAAGCTAACACTTTTTGAATCTCTATTTATTTAATTGATTTTAGCGATTTTTTTTTCTTGAAACACTTTTTAGCTAAAACTTTTTCTGTATAGGAAAGAATTACTTTATTACTTTAAGTACTTTAAGTATTGAAATATTCATATATTTGTGATATGATTTTTTTCACTTTTTACTTTCCTTTTTTTCTAAGAGAATTTCAAGGAAAATAAAATTAAAAGCAATTTTTTGTTGTACAGTGATCCCTCGCTATATCGCGCTTCGCCTTTCGCGGCTTCACTCCATCGCGGATTTTATATGTAAGCATATTTAAATATATATCGCGGATTTTTCGCTGCTTCGCGGGTTTCTGCGGACAATGGGTCTTTTAATTTCTGGTACATGCTTCCTCAGTTGGTTTGCCCAGTTGATTTCATACAAGGGACGCTATTGACAGATGGCTGAGAAGCTACCCAACTTACTTTTCTTTCTCTCTCTCTTGCGCTGACTATCTCTGATCCTGACGTAGGGGGATTGAGCAGGGGGGCTGTTCGCACACCTAGACGATACCGACGCTCGTCTAAAAATGCTGAAAGATTATCTTCACGTTGCTACCTTGTGTGTGCAGCTTTTAAGTATGCTGCACGGTGCTTCGCATACTTAAAAGCTCAAAGGGCACGTATTGATTTTTTTTATCTGTCTCTCTCTATCTCTGCTCCTGACGGAGGGGGTGTGAGCTGCCGCCTTCAACAGCTTTGTGCCGCGGTGCTTCGCATACTTACAAGCCAAACAGCCCTATTGATTACTTTGCTCCTTTGAAGAGGAAGATATGTTTGCATTCTTTTAATTGTGAGACTGAACTGTCATCTCTGTCTTGTCATGGAGCACAGTTTAAACTTTTGAAAAAGAGACAAATGTTTGTTTGCAGTGTTTGAATAACGTTCCTGTCTCTCTACAACCTCCTGTGTTTCTGCGCAAATCTGTGACCCAAGCATGAAAAAAATAAAAATAACCATACAAACATATGGTTTCTACTTCGCGGATTTTCTTATTTCGCGGGTGGCTCTGGAACGCAACCCCCGCGATGGAGGAGGGATTACTGTATTTGTTTCATTTCTTTAGGCCCTTTTTACTAATTGGATTTATAGGATCAGATAATATTTATTTCTTAGATAAGAAAAATATTATTTTTGACTTCTGTACATTGAGATTGTTACCTCCATTCTGCTTATTTACTTTTAATTATGATTTAGACTAGTTTTTTAGTCTCTCTCTTTCTCTCTCTACATATATATAAATCTTCATCTTTTGGCTGCTCCCATAAGGGGTTGCCACAGCAGATCTTTTTCCATATCTTACTGTCCTCTACATCTTGCTCTGTTACACCCATCACCTGCATGTCTTCTCTCACCACATCCATAAACCTTCTCTTAGGCCTTCCTCTTCTCCACTTATCTGGCAGCTTCATCCCTAGCATCCTTTTCCAAATATATCCAACATCTCTCCTCTGCACATGTCCAAACCAATGCAATCTCACCTCTCTAACTCTGTCTCCAAACCATCCAACCTGAGCTGACCATCTAATGTACTCATTTCTAATCCTGTCACATCATCGTCACACCCAATGAAAATCTTAGCATCTTTCACTCTGTCACTTCCAGCTCTGCCTCCTGTTTTTTGGCCAGCATGTGCCACCGTCTCCAACCTATATAACAAAGCTGGTCTCACTAATGTCCTGAGACATTCCCTTTCATTCTTGCTGATACCTGTCTTTCACAAATCACTCCTGACACTCTTCTCCACCCTCACTACCCTGCCTGCACTCTCTTCTTCACCTCTCTTCCACACTCCCCATTACTCTGTACTATTGACCCCAAGTAAACTCATCCACCTTCGCCAGCTCTACTCCCTGCATCCTCACCATTCCACTGACCTCCCACCTCCACCTTGAATGCATCCATCACTCCTACAGCAGACCTCACCACTGTCACACTTCCCTCGTACATATCCTGTACAACTCTTACATACTTCTCTGCCACTCCCAACGTCCTCATACAATACCACAACTCCTCTCAAGTCACCCTGTTATATGCTTTCTCCAGGTACACAAAGACACCGTGCAACTCCTTTTGACCTTCTATGTACTTCTCCATTAACATTCTCAGAGCAAACATCACATCTGTGGTGTTTTTTCCTGACATGAAACCATATTGCTCCTCGTTAATTATCACCTCCCTTCTTAATCAACTTCTACTACTCTTTTCCATAACTTCATGCTATGGCTCATCAATTTTATTCCACTGTAGTTATTACAGCTCTCCATTTCCCCCTTATTCTTAAAAATCTGTACCAGTACACTTCTTCTCCACTCCTCAGGTATCCTCTCACTTTCCAAGATTCCATTAAGCAATCTGGTTAAAAACTCCACTGCCATCTCTCCCAAAAACTTCCATGCTTCCACAGGTATGTCATCTGGACCAACGGCCTTTCCATTCTTCATCGTCTTCATAGCTGTCCTTACTTCTCTTTGCTCCATTGTACTTCTTGGTTCATCAGCCTCTCAAAGTACTCTGTCCATCTGATTAACACACTCTCCTCGCTTGTGAGTATGTTTCCATCTTTATCTTTTATCACCCTAACATGCTGCACATCTTTCCCAGCTTGGTCCCTCTGTCTAGCCAATCAGTACAGATCCTTTTCTTTCTCCTTAGTGTCCAACCTCTCATACACCTAATGATATGCCTTTTCTTTAGCCTTCTCCACCTCTCTCTTCACCTTACACTTTATCACCTTGTATTCCTGTCTACTTTCTGCACCTTTCTGACTATCCCATTTCTTCTTCGCCAACTTCTTCTATATATATGCTCTTGTACTTTCCCACTCCACCACGAGGTTTCCTTTTCCTCCTTCCTCTACCCAGATGTCACGCCAAGCACCCTTCTTGCTGTCACCATTACTGCTTCTGCTGTAGTTGCCCATCTGTCTGGTAAGTCTTTATTGCCACCCAGTGCCTGTCTTACCTACTCCCTGAACTCAACCTTGCAGTCTTCCTTTTTCAACTTCCACCATTTGATCCTTGGCTCTGCCCTCACTCTCCTCCTCTCCTTGATCTCCAATGTCATCCTACAGACCAGCATCCTATGCTGTCTAACTACACCTTCCTCTGCCACTACTTTGCAGTGTCCAATCTCATTTAGACTGATTCTCCCGCACAGGATGTAATCTACCTGTGTGCATCTTCCTCCACTCTTGTATGTCACCCTATGTTCCTCCATCTTCTTAAAATACGTATTGACAACAGTCATCTCCATCCTTTTGCAAAATCCACTACGATCTGACCATCTGCATTCCTCTCCTTGACACCATACCTATCCATCACCTCCACATCTCCTCTGTTCCCTTCACCAAGTTGTCCATTGAAATCCACTCCAATCACTATTCTCTCTACTCTCCACCACTTCATCCAACTCATTCCAGAATTCTGCTTTCTCATACATTACACACCCAACCTGTGGGGCATATACACTAACAACAGTCATCATCACACCTTCAATTTCCAGCTTCACAAACATCGCTCTGTCTGACACTCTTTTCACCTCCAAAACACTCTTGACATACTGTTCCTTCAGAATAACCCCTACCTCATTTCTCCTCCCAATCCACAACATGATAGAACAATCTGAACACACCTCCAATACATCTGGCCTTACTTCCCTTCCATTTAGTCTCTTTCACGCACCATATATCAATCGTCATTCTCTCTATCACATCATCTAACTCTTCCCCATTACCAGTCATACTGCCAGCATTCTAAGTTCCTACCTTCACTTCCACTCTCTTTACCTTCCTCCTCTCCTCCTTCCTCCAGACACATCTTCCCCCTCTTCTTTTCCTTCTTCGGCTAACAATAGCCCAATTTCCGCCAGTACCCTGTTGGCTAACAGTACTGGTGGTGGCTGTTGTTAACCCAGGCCTCAGCCGATCCAATATAGAAATCTGTATCGTTGTCGGCATATTGATCTGGAATAATTTTACACTGGATGCCCTTCCTGACGTAACCCTCCCCAATTATCTGGGCTTGGGACCGGCACGAAGAAACACACCTGTTTGTGCATCCCCTGTGCCTGGGTTCTCTACATATAAATATAAATATATATATATATATATATATATATATATATATATATATATATATATATATATATATATATATATATATATATATATATATATATGCACCAATTTTCTGTTTTAGAAAGGTTCTTTTAAATATTGTCACTATACTTTTTCACTCACTTTTAAGTAATTTCACTACTTTACAGTTTCTTTGTAGGGTCCATAGGGCACTTTATTAAATTTTCAGTGGTAACATATATTTTTATCATTAATAATAATTCTTTGCATTTATATAGCGCTTTTCTCACTACTCAAAGCACTCAGCAATTGCAGGTTAAGGGCCTTGCTCAAGGGCCCAACAGAGCAGAGTCCCTATTGGCATTTATGGGATTCGAACCGACAACCTTGCCAGTGCAGATCCCCAGCCTCAGAACCACCACTCCACCATATTATTATTTTTAAAAATGTCTTTCAATAATTAAAAAAAAAAATCTATAGGAAAGTAGCAGGCATGATTCCAGTGTCTTAACTGGTTTGCCATCAACTAATGGAGGACAACCTTATAGTCAACAGTAAAAAGGTGCTGGAGAGTAAATAGATAATATGATCAGTACTTCATTATTTTTACCATTTTCTGTTCTTAAGAAATAAACTTTATTGTAGTCAGTTTTTAGAGTCTTATGATTAAGCAAACGTGACTGTTCCAGAAGTCTGAACAGCAAGATAAATTTATTAATATTTCTGTGAAGGCCAAAACAAAAACATTGCATTAAATTAGAGGTCAAATTGAATAATGGTCACATTTACAACAATAATTGAGCTTTTGATCATTAGATTGGCTAAAATGAAAATCTGCAGGTATTGTAGCCGTCAGGCCTGCTCTAGGTCTTTAACTGCAAGTGTTTTCTTCCCTGGTAAACGTAAGATCCTGTAGCACTTTATGGTTCTTTGATCTCTGAGTTAATCTTAGCATGACATAGTACAGTACATTCTAACTGGTATAGAGTGTATTTACTGATTAGTTGTCTATATTTCTTCATTGTATTAGGCTATTTATGGTAAACTAACACTATAACACATACAATATGAAATTATATTACAAATTAATTTTGATGACTATTATGGCAAACCACTCAATTAACAAAAGCTAATGTAAAGTGAAAGAAGTCCTCCAAATTGCATTTGTTTGACAGAAGAACTCAACAAAGATGCAAAGACCTATTCACAATAAATTTAGCAAAAAGTGTGGCAAGTGAATTTTCAAAGAACTGAGATTAACTTGTGCAGCTGGATGATTTCCAATCTCCAACACTAAGTGGACTTTGTAGATATTCCCTGTAGTTGTGTAGGTTTTCTCCTGGTATTCCAGTCTCCTCCTGTGTGGGTATGAGCATACCCTCTGATGAACTGGCATCTTCGTCAAAGCTGGCTTCCACCTTCAACCAAATGCATTCTGTTTTCTTACCAAAAGTACAACAGAAAAGTTAATCAAAATTTAATTTATTGTATCTTCCGTGATAGATTGTTTTAATTTAAATATTAATCTATGGATATTTTAGGGACGCTATTTAATTTATTGATTTGGCCATGTTAGGGTACTGCTCATGAAAGAGTATTTACTGAAGGGTTACACTTCTCTGTTCACTGTTGCTGGCAACAAAGGCTCACATTTTGGCAGTAAGTTTATTGTCATTGGCCACAGCACCTTGTGTTTTTCCTAGGAGACAAACACATTGCCAATCTTTGCACAAACCAAATGTTTCTTTCTGGAAACAATAGAATGAAAAAAATGATAAAATTGTAATGTGTACATTGATTGCTCAAGCTTCCCACTGCTTGATTCAGCCTTTCTGTATATATTTTCCTTATTTCAGAAAAAGAAGAAATAAAACATCTGCACACAATCTGTCCTTTTATTACTGATCTATTATTTGACATTCACTGGCAGACTCTGCAGTCATTGATTAACCAAATCTGGATTTGTACATTACAAACGTTTTTGAAGAATAAGGAGAAAATACTGATAGTTAAGTATTCAGATGATATAAGACAATCCAGGTTCAGCCTATTCGATTATTTAAAGGATTACAAAGTAGAAATTAAGCTCACAATAAACTCATGATTCTGGCAGCAGTGTTTTTGGAAATTAATTCACTGTGTGGATTAATAATTCATTGTTGGAAAGTTATAAAAGAATATTATGAAAATGGAAATTAGCAGAGCATGGTGTTATAAATTAGAGAACACATCATCAGAGTGTACAGGCAGACCTATTTTAGAGTATTTAATTATATCACTTTACAGGAAGATTTTCATTTGTGTTTATGTGTTTTTTCAGACATCTGTAATACGTTTAGGAAAGTAAACTCAAAATAATGAAATAGAGTCCTGATAAAGTGATTCTTCATTCATGTTCAAAGGAACGCAGAAGTGGAAGAGTAATATTCATTCCTCCATCTATTTTATAACCTGCTTATCCAGTTCAGGGTCATAGAGAGCCAATGCCTATTATGAAAGCATTAACAGTATGGTGAAAACATCAAGTTAATTTAAGCCAGTCAACCTAATCTGCACTTATTTGGGATGTGGAAGGAAAACTGTAGTCCCCTGATAGGGATGTACACCTAGCAGAGCTAACCACCGCACCATGATGCTACAACAACCAGTACTGTACAAATAATAATAATAATAATAAATAAATGTTATAAAGTGAGTTACTGGGAACAAGGAATAAGACTTGTGAACCTGATGGCATTATGTTGTTTATATTAAACTTTCTAATGCCTGCGTTCAGCAGTTTGTAGATTTGTAACCTTCAGTTGTAATGCTGTCACTTCTAAGAACACAAATAGTACATATACACCATTTGTTATATGCTTGTAAAACTGTAGGGTTATGTATGGATAGGCATATTAGTAAGGAAAATATATTGAATAAATCACCACTGTTATTTTAAGTTGAAAATTGAATCCAATCTTTCATGCACATTTTAATAATGGCAACTGTTAAAAACAAACATAAAAAAAATTCTAGTTTAATAGGAAGCTATAAGAAAGCAAACATACTAGGCTTGTGAAAAGCTTGCATTTCCAAACTCCCTTACTGTCAAATTTAAATGCAAATGTTCAACAATCAAAAGCACTTTCAGGGAATCCTGCCAGTGCTGTCATCAAAATGCAATAAAACAGATGCTCAAGTATTATGCCTGGCCGATTTTTTGATCCAGGTAGGAGATACACATACTACAAATCAATGTATTGACTGAGAACATCATTAGCTTGGAAATGTCCACTTCTCCTTTTGGCTTATTATGATATGCACTTTTAATCTTTTCAAAGCATACTGTAGTTTAGTAATGCTATTTAATAATAAACAATATGATTTTTATGTCATTTTCTGGAAGAGTTTTACATTTCTGTACATTGATGAAGTATATTTGGACATTGGGGTTTTTAAGATGTTGTTGCTTTATATATTGGCAAAACCAATCTGTTTTTTTAAACCCAATTTTCCCATGGCTGGCCAAGGGGAGTCATAGCATCTCCAAATGTTCTGCATTCAAGGAAAAAACAAACCCCAAAAGGGTCCCAAAGGCTATACTCATCCATACATACATCACCTTTACACACTTCTTTGGGATAGATAGATAGATAGATAGATAGATAGATAGATAGATAGATAGATAGATAGATAGATAGATAGATAGATAGATAGATAGATAGATAGATAGATAGATAGATAGATAGATAGATAGATCGATCGATCGATCGATCGATCGATAGATAGATAGATAGATAGATAGATAGATAGATAGATAGATAGATAGATAGATAGATAGATAGATAGATCTTTTTATTTGTCCCCATGAGGAAATGTGGCTTTTTATATAAGCTCCTTAAAAAATAAATGTATAAATAGATAGATAGGAAAGTAAATAAATAAATACATACACACAGTTTGGCCTAAATACACTGTAATGACTAGAAAGCAAGAAAATCCAAAAGAAAGAAAAGTTCTGACTTGGCTGTCACAGTCAAAGTGAGGCATTATAAAGACATACTGCTGTTGGTAATAATGGTGTCCCAGTAGCATTTCTTGACACACTTCTGCTTAATAATTTGTTGGCTGAAAGTACTCAGTGTTACTGTGTCATGGAGAGGATCTGCAGCATTGTTTATAATTGCACTCAGTTTTGTTTTAATTCTCTCTTTTGCTATGACCTCCAAGAGGTGCAGAGTGCATCCTATACCTGAACATGCCCTTTTAATTAGCTTCATTCCGTGGGCCTGATGTTACCAGCCCAGTATACCACAGTGTGAAAATCGCACTGGCCATCACAGAGTTATAGATGATGTCAAGGATGTCACTTCCCATATTAAAGGAATGCAGTCTCATAAGGAAAAAAAAGAGCTTGCTCTGCCCTTTTTTATACAGTATAATCCCTCTGTGTTCTGAGACTAGTTCAACCAGTCATTAATGTGGACATCCACTCCTTGAATTGTGACCGGACCTAGATGCTTTTTGGTGCAGCAAAATTCAATAACCAGTTCCTTGGTTTTGCTGATATTGAGATGTAGACAATTCTTTTTGCACCAAGAAACAAACTTCTCTACCTGACTCCTATACTCTCTCATCCCTTTTCCCGTTTCTCATCAGCAGAAAAGCACACAGGAAGCAACTGTCAAACGTGGCGGTTCAGCTCCTGTTTCCAGGTCAAAAGACACAAAGTCCTCCTCATCAAGTGGGTACAACCATTCGGAAGCAGTGACTGGAGCAGAGGCAGCCTGAGGGAGAGAGGACAAGCGAGTGAGCCGTTAGGTTGGCCGGGGCTCTGTCTTTTAAATGTTCCAGAGCTTGTGTGAGAAGTGTGTTGCGTGGTAAGCCTGCAATCCTGCAGCTGATCCTGCAAAGGCAACGGGTAAGAGAGGGTTTCTCATTGAAATTCTGTTTAAGAGAGAATTTCTGAAGGGCAGCTGTATTTCTTTGACATAGTTTTACTGTTAAACAGAGGGGCAACAATTGCCTCGAGTTTAACCCTTAACAGAGGTGGCTGGATGGTATTGAAGGCCCTGGAAAAATCAATATACATAATCCTCATAGTGCTTCCACCTTTGTCTGGGTGAGAATAAGCCTTGAGGAGCAGAGAGATAATTGCATAACCTCACTCCAGTCTTTATTCAATAGGTAAACAGCAGTGGATCCAGGTAGTCTACCACAAGAGGACTAATTTATTCCAGGACTAGTCTCTGAAAGGTCTTCATGATGTGTGACATACAGTAAGTATCTCTGGTCTGTACCCATTAGATGAAGAGGTGCTGGCCTTCTTTGGAATAGGAACAATGCAGGATGTTTATCACAGCAGTGATACAGTGCATCCGGAAAGTATTCACAGCGCATCACCTTTTCCACATTTTGTTATGTTTCGCCCTTATTCCAAAATGGATTAAATTCATTTTTTTCCTCAGAATTCTACACACAACACCCCATAATGACAATGTGAAAAAAGGTTTACTTGAGGTTTTTGCAAATTTATTAAAAATAAAAAAACTGAGAAATCACATGTACATAAGTATTCACAGCCTTTGCTCAATACTTTGCCGATGAACCTTATGCAGCAATTACAGCCTCAAGTCTTGTTGAATATGATGCCACAAGCTTGGCACACCTATCCTTGGCCAGTTTCGCCCATTCCTCTTTGCAGCACCTCTCAAGCTTCATCAGATTGGATGGGAAGCATCGGTGCACAGCCATTTTAAGATCTCTCCAGAGATGTTCAATCGGATTCAAGTCTGGGCTCTGGCTGGGCCACTCAAGGACATTCACAGAGTTGTCCTGAAGCCACTCCTTTGATATCTTGGCTGTATGTTTAGGGTCGTTGTCCTGCTGAAAGATGAACCGTTGCCCCAGTCTGAGGTCAAGAGCGCTCTGGAGCAGGTTTTCATCCAGGATGTCTCTGTACATCGCTGCAGTCATCTTTCCCTTTATCCTGACTAGTCTCCCAGTTCCTGCCGCTGAAAAATATCCCCACAGCATGATGCTGCCACCACCATGCTTCACTGTAGGGATGGTGCCAGGTTTCCTCCAAACGTGATGCCTGGCATTCACACCAAAGAGTTCAATCTTTGTCTCATCAGACCAGAGAATTTTCTTTCTCATGGTCTGAGTGTCCTTCAGGTGCCTTTTGGCAATCTCCAGGCGGGCTGCCATGTGCCTTTTACTAAGGAGTGGCTTCCGTCTGGCCACTCTACCATACAGGCCTGATTGGTGGATTACTGCAGAGATGGTTGTCCTTCTGGAAGGTTCTCCTCTCTCCACAGAGGACCTCTGGAGCTCTGACTGAGTGACCATCGGGTTCTTGGTCACCTCTCTGACTAAGGCCCTTCTTCCCCGATTGCTCAGTTTAGATGGCCGGCCAGCTCTAGGAAGAGTCCTGGTGGTTTGGAACTTCTTCCACTTATGGATGATGGAGGCCACTGTGCTCATTGGGACCTTCAAAGCAACAGAAATTTTTCTGTAATCTTCCCCAGATTTGTGCCTCGAGACAATCCTGTCTCGGAGGTCTACAGACAGTTCCTTTGACTTCATGCTTGGTTTGTGCTCTGACATGAACTGTCAACTGTGGGACCTTATATAGACAGGTGTGTGCCTTTCCAAATCATGGGGTTCACACTGGGACATTAGAGGATTCTCCTATTCTTCAGCTCTCTCTTGGATTTGTGATTTCTATAAGGTGCTACGTTTAGAAAAATTAAGATTTTTTTAGGATTGTTGACTGGTGTGTTAGCTTTGGTTTGCCTTTTTAACGGAGGCTTTTTTGAAACTTTAAATTTATTCTTTTAGTATTTAGTTTTGAATGTTTTGTTAATAAAATCTTCAAATATTACGCTTTTTTGTTAATGTAGTCCTGATGTTTTTCATGGTTTACCTCACTTCCTTTCTGGGTTTTTGAATCATTTTCTTGGCTCTATGCATTTAGCTGTTCAGGCATATCAGGAAACCAAATAAAGGTCAAGTTAACAACAAAGACAAGAATGTACCAAGAGCTTGTTGATGTAATACACCAAATGTATGATTAAGAGATCAGTAGATGTCCTGTAAACAATAAAACTGGACAATTGTCACATACATAGAGATTTCAAGGGTAATACCTAAACTAAGTGATATTGAAAAACAAGGATATAGTGGAAAAAGACTTTTATTGAGGCTGGTTGTACTCTATTCAAAACACCCCATATTTTTTAACCAATCAGACAATGATATGTAAGCATTAATTGGCACTGTTATGTAAATTCATTTATCAATAAGTATGAATTTCTGCTTTTATTCTGCTTTTAATCATTCTGTAATGGATTATAATGAAGAATTCTCCCTCTTCAGCATGGTGCTGCAAGAGAATAAATAACACAATGAACAGCTTTTCTCCTGCCTATTGCTGACTCAAAGGGTTAATTAAATGTTTGATTTCTACCATAACAGAAACAAAACTGTAAAACATGTTTTTAAAGCTGTTTCTGGAATATTTTATGAATAGTAACTGTTTACTTTCTATATTCCTTGTCAAGAACAGACTCGAGAGTGAAGATAATGCCCATGGTCTTGAATGTACCATTTCATTTAGTCCCTGGTCTCAGTGAGATGTCCAGAAGAAAGAACAACATAATATTTAGCACAAGAGGAAAAATCTGACCAAGAAACTGAGGCCTTTGGTCTCTAAATAAATTAACCACCATTGATTAAAAAGTTTACCTCCTTAGAAAATTATTATTAAATTAACTGAAGATGGTTACCATAGTCTTTGTGGTCAGGGAAGCATTTGCAATGGAACCTTCAGCTTAGAGTTGTAATGTTCTGAATGATGGCAAGTTGTGGACATTTTGAAATGCAGGTAACCCTATGAAGGATAGTTATGGTTGTGTTGTTAGACATGTTCAAAAGATTACAGGAACTGGAGCTAAGTGGAAGAAAACATTTTTGGTGGTTCTTATACTTTCAATTCCAATTAAGGAAATACTTGGACCACAAAAAAAGATTTTTAGGTGATGGTATGGGTGAAGTGGCTGCTTTATAGTTTTATGTGTGGTCTATAGAAAATTAGGAAAGGGATTTTACTTAAAGATTGTCCTTAAAGTCTCACATTATGTCTTGCTTTTATTTTTCTGTATCATTTAATGTGATTTGTTCCAGCTGCTCTGTCGTCTAAGCTATATCATTCAACTAAGAGTTCTCAAGTTGAGTTTCATGTATTATTTCGATCTATATATTACAAAAAAAGACAGAATACTAAAAAGCTATTAGTTTCTCTTGGGTCCCTTTTCTTTTCAGAGTTTCATACCTGAGAAAGCTAGGGAAACTCAGATAAGGATACTTTTATTTAGAATTCAAACATGCAGGCACACTTCTGAATATCTTCTTTGTGATTCCATGAGTGATCTGAACAACCGGAAGAGAGTTCAACCCTTTACACTTTAAACTTTCTGAGTTGACGGTGTATGAGTGTTCACGGCAAACAATTCTATGCTTTTGACATTTTGATTAGATGTTTGGGTTCTGATTTTTGTTTTGATGATTGAGTACTATTGACTTCTTGGATTCTTGCTCACTTTTTGGTTTACATATTGCCTTCTGGTCCTTCCTAAAAATGTGTTGCCACTGCCCAAGTCTGATGGAATACTGGAATACGCTCCTTCTGCGTGGCGTAAATGATTTTCTGACTGTAGATGCTACAAATCCACCCTTGTTATCTTTAGTTTAAGAAAGGTATGGCTATCCACTGACATTTTGCACCTTTATATCCCTCTACCAGCCTTGCATGAGTGCCAAAGAAATGAGGATCTATTATGCACCATATTAGTATAATGATATATTGTTTGGCCTTGCTTGCTTTATAAGTATTTTCTTTAATTCCACATCATCCTTTTGAGACCAGTTGCCTAATTTTCCTTTTGTTCTCCTTGTAGTCCACAATATAGTCATTCTATAATTGAATGCAGAAATTAACATGGATATGGACCAGATTTCCTACCTGTAAATGACCTGACTCAGTCATATTGTGTTCTTTTTGTGTGTGTTTCCCTGTTAATTTTGTGGGTTGTGTTTAGAGGCGTACCTTGCGGAGGGTGGTGCTTACATACCCTACATTTCCCTTGTTTCTAGTTGCATGGAAAGGACTTGTTTGACTTTAATTTTCTGATAATTCTTCAATTGTTAGAATTTATTGTTCATCAGTTTTTTTTTCTTTTTTGTTTATGATTAATATTCTGGAATCCGTTTATGAAGAACTTACCTGTCTGCATTGTGACCATACCATTAGGACTACATCTTTGTTTAACAGATAAATCAAAAGCATCAACGAGAAGTAACCCTCACTGTGTACTGACTAAGTAACCCTACAGTAATATTTTAATGGATGCTTAGCTAACACATTCATCTGTTGGTGAATCTTACAAATTAGAGATTCATAATTTCCAGGCACAGCAGCTTTAACTTGTCTGCAACTGGCTCTTAGTTACTAGTTAATTTTTTTGGCTAGTTTTAAAGTTTGTTACATCATGTGACCTCAATTAGAAAATTGCTGCAAGGCCTGACCAGACAAGATTGTGTTATAGTCTGTATGATGTGATAACAAAGCTGTTGTTACAGTACCTCTGACCCATATTCTGTGTCCTGGATTTCTGCCCAGAAATGGTAATGGTTAGTCACAACATCAGTACGGAACATTAAACAGTGACCAAAGGCACCTTGAAAGATTCAATGCATGCTGATCTTGAAAACTAGAACATGATTTAAAAAATCACAGTTTTATTAGCATGTCCATGGGCAAGAATATATGCTGGTTAAATACCTTCCTTTTGTCTACTCATTTTTATTTGGTGATAATTTGTAATAGTTACAGAATGGCTTTGTCAACCTTTACCTTTTTTTCCTTTTTATTATTATGATATACAAAAATTATTAAACCAGTTATTTTTGACATTTAAAATTTTCTCTTCAGTTGAATTGAAAAATGTAGAATTAATAACACAGGTCTGAGCCACATACAGTTTTAATTTAAAAACTGTTCTATAATAATTCACACAGAACTACTGTGGATTGCACAATGAAAGCCATGAATTATTGTATAAAGTTTCAATTCCATTTGAAGATATTCCAAAAGTGGGGTTTAAATCAAATTCAGTGCTTGATAAGTGCTGATCTTCATAATCAACTAAAAAAACCCTCTAGAATCTGTCCTTGAATTGGGAACAGTGTGAAACTGTTCTTTAAAGTATATTTTACCTAGCAGTTTCCTTCTCACTGGCCTCATGTATAAAGGCTACACAACACTTTCTTGGCTTTCTAAGAGAAATGAATTGCAAGCACAGTTTTATGATAGATTGTTGTTCTTCCACAGCCATGAAACTTGTTATGCCAAAGTAATTCAAAAGTGCATGTAAGCTCTATTATTTATTCTTTACTTGTTCAAAAGGTTGCTAGTGCTGTTCATCACCTTCATTCTTTATATCAACTTTTCTCCTTACTGAACACAATTGCACTCTCTTTACATCATAACACACTGAAACATTACATCTTATATTTTGTCCTTTGCCCACTATTACAAAACGTGACACACACATTACCATGACAAGCGTTCAGCAGATAACATGAAAGCTGTCATAGAAAATTGCTATAAAACAGCAGCTCTGCTTGCGGACAACAAGTGGAAACAGATCTGGTCAATTTAATGTAGACCGGGTAGCCTGTTAGATTAATGGCATAACATAACATTCTCAAACCTACTTAATTCAACTAGTTGTCTCAGGGGGCAAGATCTGGCACAACATATCCTGAATGGGGCACTAGTCCATCATATATTTACTTAAATCTATTCACTTAGTAGATCCTTTTATCGATTTACAAAAGTGGTCAAACAATTAAGAAATTTCAACCTTTGGATTGTTTTAAAACAAGTGTTACAGAACAAGTGTACAAAATGGATCACCACAAGTGAAGAGCTCTCCAGTGTGTGCTGGGAATATTTGTAAGAGGTCACCGTCTGGGAGATCTTCAGCTCACACTTATGCACAAACTTTTGTTGAATTCTGTAATGTCATTGGTGCCTGTTGCGGTGGCAATCCTTGAACCTGGTGGTGGACACCAGTGGAAAAGGGAGGCGTCAGGTAGAAGAAGAAGGCCTTTCAAGTTTTTATAGCTTGTGGAACATTGGAGCCAACAGACAGGTATCGACAGTCTGAACAGAGTGTGATGTCACTTATGGAAGGAAAAACTCATGTGAGGGAGGAGTATGAGGATGTCATGGAAAATGACTTTAGGTCAGCTTCAAAGTGATTCTGGCAAAGTGTCAAGTGACTCAGGAGGAAGAAGCAGTGCTGCTGACCTCACATGGGGATATGGTTAGTCTGTGGAGGGATCACTTTGAGAACCTCCTAAATCCCACTGAAATGCCATCCTTTGGGGAATGAGAGTCAGGGAATTTTTAGGGTAACTCATCCGAGCTGAGATTCCTGTGGGTGTTAAAAAACTCTTGAGAAATTTGGATGTTGTAAGTAAACATGTCTCTTTAACATTGCCTGGAGGTCATGGAAGGTGCCTTTAAATTTGGAAATTGGGATGCTGGTCCAATCTATAAGAAAGAGGGCTGGAGGGTGTGTTTCAACTTTAGAGGGCTCACAATCCTCAGACTCTCTGGGAAGGCCTATGCCTGGGTTCTGGAAAGGAGGATCTGGCTATTGGTCAAACCTTGGATTCAGTAGGAACAATTAGGATTTCACCCCAGATGCGGGACACTGGAGCATCTTTTTACCCTCACAAGAATTCTGAAGCATTCATGAGAATATGCCCAACCAGTCTATGCATATTTTGTGTCCTGAGAAAAGGCAAACGACTGCATCTCTCAGCGTATCCTGTAGGTGGTGCTTTGGGAGAATGTGTTAATTGGCCTGTTGCAGGCTTATTGGTCCCTGTACAACTGAACTGAAAGCTTAATACTCACTGTCAGACTTGTTCCTGGTGGGTATATGTCACCAATTCTTTTCATAATTTTTATGCAGAGAATTCTTAGGCACACCCCAGGAATATGACCCTGCTGTCTTTATCAGGGTGTGACCTCAGACACACACTGGGGCAGTTTGTAGTTGAGTGTAAAGTGTCTGGGATGAGGATCAGTCTTCAAGTTTGAAGTTCATGGTCTTCAGTTGGAAAAGGGTTGAAATGCCCTCTACAGGTTAGAGATGAGGTGCTGCCTCAAGTGGAGTAGTTTAAGTATCTTGTGGTCTTATTCATGAGTGAGGGAAGAAATGAGTGGAAGATCGACATGCAGGTTGGAGCAGCGTCAGAAGTCATACAGACGTTGTAGTGGTCTGTTGTGGTGAAGAGAGGGTTGAGCTAAAAGGCAAAGCTGTCAATTTACCAGTCAATCTAAGTTCCTGCCTTCACGTATGGCTTTGAGCTTTGGGCAGTGAAAGAAATAGATCACTGATACAAGCAGCAGAAATGAGATTCCTTCTCAGGGTGTCTATGCTCCACCTTAGAGATATTGTGAGGAGCGCAAATATTCACAAGTGTGTCAAAGTAAAGCTGCTGCTTCTCTGCATTGAAAGTAGCCATTTGGGGTGGTTAAGGCATCTGATTAAGATGCCTCCTGGATGTCTCCATGGGAAGGTATTTTGGGCACGTCTAACCAGGTGGAGACCTCAAGGCATACTCAGGATACACTGGAGAGATTATATGTCTCAGCTGGCCTGGGACCATCTCAGTATCTCCCCGGGGGAGTTGGAGGAGATGGCAGAGAAAATGGACATTTGGGCATCTTCGCACAGACTGTGCCCCTGAGACCTAGACCTAGGTAAGCGTCAGAAGATGGATAGATAGATGTAAAGAGAAGTAAAGATGAAAGAAATGAAAATGGATAAACAGATGTAAAGATAGATGTAAACAGCTCCAAACCAAACAGAGCAACATAATACTAGTATTTCTTATCATAGGTATTAAGAATTTTATATCACAATTGTTATCAATTAAAACAAGAGAGTCTTCAAATCCTACTTCAAACACAGAAGTTCAGATGGAGGTGGGCAGCTCATTCCACTGGCTTGGAGCCACACATGTCAAGAGTCTGGATTAAGATTTGATGCCACACAGATGCCTCCATATGTATGAATGCTGATCCATTGACTACTCTGTAGGCCAGCATTATGAATTTGAACTTTATGCATGCCTCTATTGGGAGACAATCAGTAACCCAAAAAGAGGAATGACATGTGCCCCTCTTGACCTGTGGAATAGAAAATGTGCAACTGAATTTTGAATCATCTGCAGTGGATTGGTTGTGCATGCAGATACTCCTGCATGTAAGAAGTTGTAGTAGTCCAGACATGACAAGACAAATACCTGGACCAGACATTCTGCTGCACAGTCTGTCAGATATGGCGTGATTTTGCAGATGTTATACAGAGAGAGGGAGACAGTTGCAATGTGATCAGTGAGGTATAGCTGCTCATCAATCTTCACCCTAAGGTTGAACACACAGATTGGCTGGGATAACAAGGAGCTCTGTCTTCATCATGTTGTGCTCTGTGAGACAAACTAAGACAGTTTTGTCCACTGAGGGAATGAGAAGTACACCTGAGTACCGCTCATATAAGGATCCATGGGTCTGGATTATAGGGCCTAGTGAAGTGGTAAACAAGGAGAAAGAAAAGGCAATACATACCTGGGATGAAAATGCATACTGCATGAAGAGAGTGAAAACAAACAAGAGTGAAATGGCAGATTATTGATAAACTGAAAATTAGCTCACAGTGAGTGATTCAGGGTATGAAAAGGTAAGTGTGCTGGTGTCTCAATCTGAGTTGCTGCACGCTTTCCGTTTAGTGTTGCTGGGTTATGCTTCCAGTTCCCTGAGTGAATGCTTAGTGAAGAAAGTGCAGTAAAACCTCGATTGTCTGTCACTCGATTAACTGTCAATCTCAATTAACCGTCAGAGCAAAAAAAAAAAAAAATTGCACATGCCAGCGTCTACCTATTACTACTGCCACGCAATATGCTGCAAGCTATGCACATTGGAACAACTCTCCCTTCTGCTAGCACAGGGGTCAGCAACCCGCGGCTCTGGAGCCGCATGCGGCTCTTCAGCCCCCTTGTAGTGGCTCCCTTTGGCCTTGACAAAAAAAAAACATGAAAATGAATAACGGCAATTTCTTAATTTAATTTGTATTTATATATATATATATATATATATATATATATATATATATATATATATATATATATAATATATATGTTTATTTACTACTACTACTACTACTGTTATACACTTTAACATCTGATTTTTATTTATTTAATAATTTATTTAAATAGAGAGTTTAATTCTGCATGGACAGAAGCATTTGCCTTCACCGCCAACGACGCTGGCTTACCGGTGTGCCTAATATGTGGCGATAAATTATCTAACAACAAAAAATGTAACGTTGAAAGACAAGCACATGGAGTGCCATTCCCGAAACGTATGTGAACATGAAAAAATATGCATTTGGAGTCCTGTCCATCTTTGGCTCAACATACTTATGTGAGCAAGTTTTCTCAAGCATGAACTTCATAAAGTCCAAATATCGCTCCCGCCTCACACATGAGAGCCTGCAGTCCTGTGTGAAGGTCAAAGTCACATCGTATAGCCCCGACATAGAGATGATCTGCAGCGAACTTCAGAAACAGAAGTCACATTAAACAGGTGAGGTGAGAACAGTAGCATTTAATAGGCTATTATTTTTCAGAAAAAAAAACACATTTATTTCAGACCCGGAGCTGATGTAGGTTTTTTTGTATGTTCAGGTGCTTCAGTTGATTGCTGGCTGAAAGGGAAACCTGAAGAGGATGAGAGCACACTGAAATGGAATTTTATGTTTACTTTTTTAAAGCTGCTAAGCTACAGCTAAATGTTTTATTTATATTAAAGTCAGCTAGTTTTTATTTTAATTTTACACAGGTATAGGAAGGACTCAAATAGGCCTGTATAGTTCAGTTTCATTTATTTCAAAGTAGGCCTACACATGCACACTGAACTTCTGTTTGTTGTATTCCGTGGTTGTAACATGTAAAATCTGAAAAAAGATTAAAACTTTTAAAAGTTTATAAGCTGTGTTATGTTTTGTGGCTCCAGACTATTTTTCTTTGGAGGAAGAGGGGGCAAAATGGCTCTTTTGATAGTGAAGCTTGCAGACCCCTGTGCTAGCACATAGTGTTTTTCCCCAGCATCACGTGTCATGCCACATTTTGAAATCACAGTGTCAGTTATGTACCTTCAGCTTTAATAGCGTTTCGTAGCTTTAATTTTTTGTTATAGACTGTAGTCATGGCCAAAAGTTTTGAGAATGACACAAGTATTGGCTTTCGCAAAGTTTGCTGCTTCAGTGTTTTTAGATCTTTTTGTCAGATGTTTCTATGGTATACTGAAGTGTAATTACAAATATTTTTATTGACAATTACATTAGGTTTATGTGCAGAGTCAATATTTAGAGTGTTGGTCCTTCTTTTTCAAGACCTTTGCAATTTGCTGCTGTATAAGCCCTGTTTAAACACAAGATATGCTTTTAATAAAATCCTTCATTGAGTGCCATGGTGGTTTATTATGTAAGATTTAGCAATAATTGCATGAGCACAATTAGACAATTTTCAGTGGTCTTGTTACTTATCAGTTAAGTTACTTGTAGCTAAATATGATAACATGCTGATGAAAAGATTCCAAGCACTTATTTCATATGTTCTCACAAGCATAGACACACAAGTTAGCCAATGTGGAATGTAAAGTCTTTTCACTTGTCACATGGAAGGTTCACAAAGGTTTTTGAGGATCAAGCTCTGCCCATGTGCAAGGCTGGTCCCATTCTGACTTCCTGTTGAGGAGGCAGGATTTCCGTTGCCAGACCGTATGTGACATCAGTGGTCCTCCAAAGTGTTCTTCTCCATTCTGGGTTAAAAGAGGGAAAGGTTGACAACTATCATTTCACACTCCAACCCTTGCCTACCTCGCATACTTGAACAGAGCCTGTGAAGCAATCATTGATCAAGCGAGGCTTACAGTATGAAGAGCAAAGTGAAAATCAAGTTCATACACAGGTCATCGCAGCACATCTGAATATCCTGTAGGTGGAGCAGATTGCAGCTTGCTTTTAAATATAGTGCATGCACACTCAAAATGATAATAGATAGATAGATAGATAGATAGACAGACAGACAGACAGACAGACAGACAGACAGACAGATAGATAGATAGATAGATAGATAGATAGATAGATAGATAGATAGATAGATAGATAGATAGATAGATAGATACTTTATTAATCCCAAGGGGATATTCACATACTCCGGCAGCAGCATATTGATAAAAAACAATATTAAAGAGTGATGAAAATGCAGGTATAACAGACAATAACTTTGTATAATGTTAACGTTTACCCCCCTGAGTGGAATTGAAGAGTAGCGTAGTGTGGGGGAGGAATGACCTCCTCAGTCTGTCAGTGGAGCAGGACATTGACAGCAGTCTGTTGCTGAAGCTGCTCCTCTGTCTGGAGATGATTCTGTTCAGTGGATGCAGTGGATTCTCCATGATTGACAGGAGCCTGCTCAGCGCCCGTCACTCTGCCACGGAAGTCAAACAGTCCACCTCCGTGCCTACAATACAGCCTGCCTTCCTCACCAGTTTGTCCAGGCGTGAGGCGTCCCTGTTCTTTATGCTGCTTTATGATTGTACACTCCATAACATTATGATTCTTTATGATTCTGAACCAGATTCTTGTAAATGACTGATCATCAGTATGCATAAATACGAGTATGTACAGTATCTATATCAATTACCTGGAGAAAAATCTACTAAGACAGAATGTGTAATGTCTCCAAAGACAATAACAAGGTTGAGACGAACTCAGGATGGGGGAGCTATGAGGAAACAGCCCTAACCACTACACCAGCATGCCACCCAGTTTGAGGAAGTATGGGTGCATGGATGATTGTGCCATCTCATCTGGATATGTATGTTATAAAATGGATGAATGGATAGATGCAAACCCTTGTGCTTTGCACTTGTAACTGGTGGTCACTTTGTTTAATCGTTCAACCCAAATTATTTTATTGTAACACTGCAAATCCACCTTTAATTTTTTGCTAGGTCAATAGGCATGTACAGTGTGGTATGGCTTAGAATTGATTAGGGTGACTTCATACTCATCATTGTGGGGAATTTTTGCTGAATGAACTCCATTTCACTGACTTAAAGCAGTTTAAAGTGCAAGTTCTTGCTTTGGAAGTGTTTGTTTTTTTGTTCATTTGCACCTTTGTTTGAGCTATATGAGGTGCAATATACATGAAGTTTAGTATGTTTAAATAAAATATAATAGTAGTAGTATCTTCACTTGTGCAGAGAATATTAAAATTCTTACTTGTAGGCCTATGTCTGATCAACATGCACCACATGACCACTCTCTGAGCCATCATACACAAATACAGTATGTAACAACATGTCATTTTATAAGATGAGTGCATGGGAGAAAACCTTGAGGATAGCATAATGGGTGGCAGTTACAAGAAATGCCCTAGCAGGTTACTAATATAGAGGGGACTGATACCTGATACCCTTAGCTAACTCTAAGTCATTCCATAGGGGCACTGTCCACATCAAGAGGGTCAACTGCTGTCTGACTGCCACCTAAAACTAAGGGCAGATACTGTAAATCTCATTTTGAGAGTCAGAGGCATCGGTCTGATTTTAAAATTGTAATATGAATTCTGTATGGATGTCATTAAGAGGTAAAAAATAATGCAAGAGGCTTTTAAAATGAGCAAATACTACTTCTTCTTCTTTTGGCTGCTCCTGTTAGGGGTTGCCACAGTGGATCATCTTCTTCCATATCTTTCTGTCCTCTGCATCTTGCTCTTTTACACCCATCACCTGCATGTCCTCTCTCACCACATCCATAAACCTTCACTTAGGCTTTCCTTTTTTCCTCTTCCCTGGCAGCTCTATCCTTAGCATCCTTCTCCCAATATACCCAGCATCTCTCCTCTGCACATGTCCAAATCAACGCAATCTCGCCCAGTGCAAATCTTAGCATCTTTAACTCTGCTACCTCCAGCTCTGTCTCCTGCTTTCTGGTCAGTGCCACCATCCCCAACCCATATAACATAGCTGGTCTCTCTACCATCCTGTAGACCTTCCCTTTCACTCTTGTTGATACCCGTCTGTCACAAATTACTCCTGACACTCTTCTCCACCCATTCCACCCTGCCTGCACTCTCTTTTTCACCTCTCTTCCACAATCCCCATTACTCTGTACTGTTGATCCCAAGTATTTAAACTCATCCACCTTCATCCACCTTCTCCAACTCTACTCCCTGCATCCTCACCATTCCACTGACCTCCCTCTCATTTACACACATGTATTCTGTCTTGTTCCTACGGACCTTCATTCCTCTCCTCTCTAGAGCATATCTCCACCTCTGCAGGGTCTCCTCAACCTGCTCCCTACTATCGCTACAGATCACAATGTCATCAGCAAACATCATAGACCACGGGGACTTCTGTCTAATCTCGTCTGTCAACCTGTCCATCACCTTTGCAAATAAGAAAGGGCTCGGAGCCGATCCCTGATGTAATCCCACCTCCAACTTGAATTCATCCGTCACTCTATAAATGCAAAGAATTATTATTATTATTATTACTCCTGCCGCAGACCTCACCACTGTCACATTTCCCTCGTACATATCCTGTACAACTCTTACGTACTTCTCTGCCACTCCCGACTTCCTCATACAATACCACAGCTCCTCTCGAGTCACCCTGTCAAATACTTTCTCCAGGTCCACAAAGATGCAATGCAACTCCTTCTGGCCTTCTCTAAACTTCTCCATCAACATCCTCAGAGCAAACATTGCATTTCTTGGCATGAAACCATACTGCTGCTCACTAATCATCACTTCACTTCTTAACCTAGCTTCCACTACTCTTTCCCATAACTTCATGCTGTGGCTCATCAATTTTATACCCCTGTAGTTACTGCAGTCCTGCACATCCCCCTTATTCTTAAATATTGGCACCAGTACACTTCTTCCCCACTCCTCAGGCATCCTCTCACTTTCCAAGATTCAATTAAACAATCTGGTTAAAAACTCCACTGCCATCTCTCCTAAACACCTCCATGCTTCCATAGGTATGTCATCTGGACCAACGGCCTTTCCATTTTTCATTCTCTTCATTGCTGTCCTTACTTCCTCCTTGCTAATCTGTTGCACTTCCTGATTCATTATCTCCACATCATCCAACCTTTTCTCTTTCTCGTTATCTTCATTCATCAGTCTCTCAAAATACTCTTTCCATCTGCTCAACACACTCTCCCCGCTTGTGAGTACGTTTCCATCTTTATCCTTTATCACCCTAACTTGCTGCACATCTTTCCCAGCTCGGTCCCTCTGTCTAGCCAATAGGTACAGGTCCTTTTCTCCCTCCTTAGTGTCCAACCTCTCATACAACTCATCATACACCTTTTCTTTAGCCTTCGCCACCTCTCTCTTCACCTTGTGCCTTATCTCCTTGTACTCTTGTCTATTTTCTGCATCTCTCTGACTATCCCACTACTTCTTTGCCATCATCTTCCTCTGTATACTCTCCTGTATTTCCTCATTCCACCACCAGGTTTCCTTTTCCTCCTTCCTCTTTCCAGATGTCATGCCAAGCACCCTTCTTGCTGTCACCCTTACTACATCTGCTGTAGTTTCCCAGCTGTCTGGTAACTCTTCACTGCTACCCAGTGCCTGTCTCACCTCCTCCCTAAACTCAACCTTGTAGTCTTCCTTTTTCAACTTCTACCATTTGATCCTTGGCTCTGCCCTCACTCTCATCCTCTTCTTGATCTCCAACGTCATAGTACAGACCACCATCCTATGCTGCTTAACTACACTTTCCCCTGCCACCACTTTGCAGTCTTCAATCTCCTTCAGATCAACTCTTCTGCATAGGATGTAATCTACCTGTGTGCATCTTCCTCCACTCTTGTATGTAACCCTATGTTCCTCCCACTTCTTAAAATACGAATTCACCACAGCCATGTCCATCCTTTTGGCAAAATCCACTATCCTCTGACCTTTTTCATTCCTCTCCTTGACACCACACCTACCCATCACCTCCTCGTCTCCACTGTTCCCTTCACCAACATGCCCATTGAAATCCGCTCCAATCACCACTTTCTGTTCCTTGGGTACACTGTTCATCACTTCATCCAACTCACTCCAAAAATCTTCTTTCTCACCCATTGTACACCCAGCTTGTGGTGCATATGTACTAACAACATTCATCATCACACCTCCAATTTCCAGCTTCATAATCATTACTATGCCTGACACTCTTTTCACCTCCAGAACACTCTTGACATACTGTTCCTTCAGAATAACCCCTACTCCATTTCTCCTCCCATCCACACCATGACAGAACAATTTGAATCCACCTCCGATCCACCTGGCCTTACTCCCCTTCCATTTAATCTCTTGCATGCACAATATATCAACCTTCCTTCTCTCCATCATATCTGCTAACTCTCTCTCCTTACCAGTCATACTGCCAACATTCAAAGTTCATACCCTCATTTCCTCTCTCTTTACTTTCCTCCTCTCTTCCTGCCTCCGGACAAGTCTCCCCACTCTTCTTCTCCTTCTTCTTACTACTAAAAGACAAAATTTATACTTAAAATACTAGAATTAATTTTATTCGTTTTATTTTTTCTTATGGTTCTAGTGAATGCACCTTATATTAATAAAAGATGTGCTTGTTTTATTGGTAAGCACAGTATCGTGTACATTATAAATTTAAACAGGAAAACATGCAGTACTTTAGCTCTATTCCATTTACATCATAATTATAGTGAAATATTGTTATACCCCCTGTGTCCCCTGGAAAGAATATTGCGGGTTACATGATTTTGGATGGCTGACTACGTGAATGGATGGATATCTATGTATCACCCACTTAAAAGTCAAATAATGTAATGAACATTTTCGTTGCATGTTAATAATTTAACCATCCATTATTAAAACACCTATATAATAATATTGATATTAAGAAGAAAGAATGCCCTGTGTAAAATAGATAGATAGATAGATAGATAGATAGATAGATAGATAGATAGATAGATAGATAGATAGATAGATAGATAGATAGATAGATAGATAACATGAAAAACTGATTCTTGGATAGCTTTTTAATAAACCCTGATTATTTTGAGCAAGCCAATTTACCCGATCTTTATACCAAATATTTACTGTGCTAATCCTGACTTTAGTTCATTATCAGCCATAGGTGGGCTTGATGCCTGATGAGAAAGCTTTTAAAGGATTAACCATTACTCACACTGAGGAGAGGTCTGCAGTTCTTCTTAGTGCAACAAAAAAGTCAAGTTTCACACATCATCTGAGAGGAGCTACCAGTCTACTGTAGACGAGTCTGCCCTCTAATGGCTGGAGTGAGTGTTTTGTGTGGTGCAGAGAGAAGTAGTTGTTAATGAGCACTGCAAGTAAAAACACAAATAAATATTTTGCCTATTATGCAAAAACAAGTGTTTTTTCAGATAGCATAAAATTTAATCTGCAACATATGCAGGCTTCAGTTCATCTTTATATAAGCCAAAACCCTAAAGAGGATGAATTATAACCTTTTGCTAAGCTGATTTTATACAACACCAGCTGAATGAAAATGGAGCAATTACTATATTGAGGTCATGTGGTGACAAGAAAATGTATTTCATTTCAACAGAAATTATTTGCTCATTATACTTACTTAGTGTTCCATTTTGCTTAAATAAACAGAAAGAAGACATGTCAAACAGACAAAACAAATGTTAAGTAAAAGAGTTTTCAGCACTGTATTTTTTATTATTGCTGGGATGTCTTAGTCTCTTTTTATGCATAACATAAAAGATCAAAAATGATACTGTTTTATAAATGTATAATTTTTAGGGTAATGAAAAATGACAAATAATATATTCATTGTAAATGCATTATGTGCATTTAAGGAAATATTTTACCTATAGTTACTCCAGTGTAAAATGTTATATCTTCTAGGTACATCACTTTCATGCATTTTAGCTGAATGTACTTAAAAGATTAAGGTTTGCATTATGGCCATGGTTGGTACTATAATTAGGTGACACAAATCAGTTACAAGGTAGACATTTAATTGAAATATTGTTCCTAATGAGATATTTGCAATTATTATTTGATAGCCCTAAAGTAAATCCACTGTATAATGTAAAGGGCAGGTATTAATAAATGGTACAAACTCAATACAGCTTTGCTTGTAGCATCTATAGTACACAAAGAAAAGGATTAAGCAGGCTTCCTTTTCTCAAATAAAATCTTATGACACATTCATTGTGCTAAATGGCCACTTAATTAGGTCCATCTGTCCCTGCCCCATATAGTAATTGTGAACGTGTACATGTAAGTGCAATACTGTTCAAAGCAATTAGGCAGGTGCCAAAGGAATATGTGTGCATGACTGTGAAGGAAAATCAGAAAAAAACTGAAGATTTCAGTGCTTTCCATGTGTCATGCTAGTGGGTACCAGGCGCTGTGGCAAGAGTGAGTCAGGGACAACAACCCAGTTGTGGATTTCCGGTTTGATGATTAAAACATTGGCCATCAGTCAAAATTCAGCCAGCAGTAATTTTTAATAAGAGAGGTATGTAAAAATGAAAAAAATGAATCACAGAGGGATTTAGTAGCAACAGGGAGACAGACTGAGAAAACAGTTATTATTATCACATGAATAAGGCAGGAGATCAAAAAAGTTAGTTATGGCAAAGTGCAACAGAAAGATCCTTAAGGTGCCGTAAAACAAGGATTAATCGCAGCATACTTTGCCTTTAAAAGCTATGATAGGTGCTAATGCTGACCTGAGGTCCGTTCTCATTTGAATGTGCTCCTCTGTTATTCACAAGAAGATTTTACAGAAGTGTTTTATTTAAAGAATAAGTTCAGCATTTTTCAAGATGCAGTTAATTTCCTAAAAATCATGATATATATTAATTTGCCACATGAAATTGTGTTCTAAAGTGAAGCAATTGTTTTATACATTTTAAAAAAATATTTAGCCTGCTCTTTGAAATAGAGGTGAAGGATAATGGGATCCAACTTGAAAACAAAAGCCTTAAAACTTACAGAATATGTCTATAGTGTTAGCGAGTATTAATCTGTGTCTCTAGATTGCAAACATATTGCTAAACATTGTAGCATTTTCACTTTAGGAAGGCAAAAAAGACATTTTTGTGAGAATCAGTCATTTGAGAAGAACTGTGCACTTCGCCTCATTACTTATCTTCCTCCATAGCAGCCTTTAAGACCAAGAGGTATGGTTCCCTCCAGAGTATTTCTTGAAAAATTGTCTCTGCTCTGTAGACAACTCGACAATTTTTCTAATCAATTATTTATCTATACTAATTAATAAAAGGCAAAGCCCTCACTGACTGACTGACTGACTGACTGACTGACTGACTGACTGACTGACTGACTGACTCACTCACTCACTCATCACTAATTGTCCAACTTCCCGTGTAGGTGGAAGGCTAAAATTTGGCAGGCTGATTCCTTACAGCTTACTTACAAAAGTTAGGCAGGTTTCATTTTGAAATTCAACGCGTAATGGTCATAACTGGAACCTCTTTTTTGACAATATACTGTAATGGACGGCAGCTCGATGGCCATGGGAGGCGGAGTTGAGTGTCACGTCATCACGCCTCCCACGTAATCACGTGAAAAGACTGTGAACGCAGTAGGGAGAAATGAAGGAAGAGCCGCAAACAGCGAAGAACAAAAAATTAATTAAACAATTGAGAAAGGAGCGAGTGAAGCATACAAGCATCTTCATAAGGGAAACAAAGCACGGTGTAAAATGTAAGTTTAAATTAAGTTTATTGAAACGCTCCCGTTGCGGATTGCAATAACATATTCGCGAGATAAAAGAACGCAGTAGGGAGAAATGAAGGAAGAGCCGCAAACAGTGAAGAACAAAAAATTCATTAAACAATTGAGAAGGGAGCGAAACAATAAGAAGCGAGCGAGTGAAGCATACAAGCATGTTCATAAGGGAAACAAAGCACAGTGTAAAACCTAAGTTTAAATTAAGTTTATAGAAACGCTCCCGCTGCGGATTGCAATAACATATTCGCGAGATAAAAGTTTAATGAGAAGACACGAGGTATAAACGAACCACACGCCGTAGCGTAACGTTAGGGGCAACAGTTTCAACCATTCTATGATCTGCTTCTCGCAACTGAAAGACGGCACATGGCGGATGTTAGCCGACTTGCTGACCGCAACGTTAGGGGCTTCAACTCTGGCGCTGACGATACAGATTCGATTCCCGAGAGGGGATGCAGTGAGTGTGTATGCCTGATGAGCCCAGAATTAGGGAGAAACACGTGTCGCATACTCTGCATTATTTGAAAGTAAACTATTAAAACCATTCTATGATCAGCTTCTGGGAACAGAAAGAGGGCACGTGGCGCATGTAAGGCGACTTCCTGACCAACCATAAGCGTAACCTGGCAGGTAACCACCCATACAGTCAGATTGTGATTCAGAAAACGAATGCCATGAATGTAATTACCACGATCTACATACTGTCAAATAAACGAAACACACGCCGTAGCGCGACAGCTGTGAAAAGTGAGGTTCACAAAAAAACAGATCCTTAACAAATTGTTATTGGTATATTTTCGATCCGTTTAAAAAGGTTTTCTTTTCTTCTTAAAAAATTAAAAGCAGTACTTCGCCGCAACGAAGCGCGAGAATTTGGCTATATATATCTGCTTCTCGCAATTAAAAGAGGGCACGTGGCGGATTTTAGATGACTTCATGACCAAACATAAGTGTTACCTGAGTGCCAGGTAACCACCCATACAATCAGATTGTGATTCAGACTAGGAATGCAATGAATGTAATTACCCCGATCTACATACAAGGCGAAAGTCTTGCAACATTCAAAGATGATGATTTGGGATAAGTACACCATAGAACATAAAAGAGCTTATGAAGCCTTGAACCGAAAAAAGCAAGATCTCAGAGATCGTAAAAAAAAAAAAAAAGGAGGTAATGTCGTTTTACTCGCTGTAGATTTTAGTCAAACATTACCAGTTATTCCACGAGGGAGACCAGCAGATGAACTCAATGCGTGTTTAAAATCCATGCTTCTCCCACGCTCGGTTATATGTCGCGTGTTCTCGGGTAGGTACACCAAAAAATATATACATTTAAGCATGTAATGGGCAAACAAAAAATGAGGTATACCTGAAGGCACTGCAGTAGTACTTAATGTAACTTTACTTCTTAAATGTTAATGTTTTACTGTTTAATAATTTATACACTTCTTATATGTTGTTCAAATTCTTTTATCAAAATACCAGTGACAGCGCAATGCACGATAACATGGAGTGAATACACCATACACATCCGCCCACGGCCGCCCTGGTGTGCGCAGATAGGAGTTGATTCTACAATAAAATAAAATAAAGATAAAAAGAGTAATACAATCATCACCCACAAAGCGGATAGTAGACGTGACGTTCTATATGTGTACCAGATTTCAAGTCAATAGGTGAAACGGTTTGCGAGCTACAGGTGATTTAAAATCCTGGACAGACAAACGAATAGCCACGGTAGCAAATTACAGAAGAAGATTTTACTGTTTAATAATTTATATTTATATGAAATGTGCTTCTTATATATTACTTCATATTCTCATATGATA